>NC_042616.1:252593117-252893117 GCF_901001135.1 Rhinatrema bivittatum | reverse complement strand
CTATCCCCATTCCCCCTCCCTACCTTTACCTTGATGGAGTACTCCAAGCCTTGAACAGGCACTGGTGTGTGCTTGATCTTCAGAAAGCAAAAACAAAAGGATATGGCTCAGGCTTTTTAAAACATAAAACCTCAAATGGAAAAGTGGCAATCCCCAGCACTAATACTGCAAAATGAAGAACGCTTCCTGGAAATTCCTCCATTTTAGGACTGATAACCCTGCAATAAAATTTTATTCTGGGATATGATTGCTGAAAACTCATTTTCTTACTTATTTATGATAAAACCCCTTAATAATTTACTTGTTTCTTGTAAACCGGGGTGATATGTATTTTATACAGGAACCTCCGGTATATAAACCCTATAAATAAATAAATAAATAAATAACATTACCACAGGCAATGTATTTTTAACTCATAACATTGTGTAGGACAGATATAACATCTTCAGCAGTGGCATAGTAATTCCTGAGAAACTTAGATAAATACAGAGAGTTAAAAACAAGCAAACATTGATTTTGTTTAGCCTTATATTTATGTAGTTATTTATTTATTCAGTCGGTTGTTTCTGGAGTCTTACATTCTCTCATTTGATTTATTTTTCATGATTTTATTATTATCTTTTATCCTTCTTGTCTTTATGGATCAATGTCTTCTGTAGTTTTTAAGTTAGATCATAAGCATTTTTGATTAGTCATGTTTTTATTTCACATTTAAATCTCTTTCTAATTGGTAAAATACATAATGTCTCAGGCAGAGAATTCCAGAGCATTGGACCTGCTACTGTATATGACCTATGCATATCAGAAGTCCCATACTCAAAATATACTCATCCTACAGATATTTATTTATTTATTTAGTTTTTATATACCGATCTTCTTGCATTAGATACATGTTAAATACATGTAGATACATTAGATATATGTTAAAATTGTTTTGATTGTACTTTGGAAGTAGCAGATAGTGAGAGCTCTGGTCGTCTGATACAGCACTGTAGTTGATCTACTTGTATCTGAAATAGTTGGTATGGTTTAACAGAAAGAGTTTCAAAATTGTAGTTATTTATTTCATAACAGATGTGAAGCTTGTACTACTGCTGCCAATGCTGTATTTAGGGGGTAGGCACAAGACATGCACAATGGATATACATGAGATATATCTGCATACAGTGGAAACATGCATGCATGCAGACATACCTCATGTATAGAGGTATGTCCGGGAGGGCATAAAGTCCAACAGAGTAAAGATCATATAAGAGATTAAATGCACAGTAGAATCTATATGGACAGAAGTTCCATATGTGCTGGGTAAGAGTATCGTGATAGGAGTATACTACCGTCCACCTGGCCAAAATGATGAGACAGATGATGAAATCCTAAGATAAATCAGGGAAGCTAACCAATTTGGCAGTGCAGTAATAATGGGACATTTTAATTACCCCATTATTGATTGGGTAAATGTAACATCAGGACATGCTAGAGACATAAAGCTCCTGGATGGAATAAATGGCAGCTTCATGGAGCAATTGGTTCAGGAAGTGGTGAGAGAAGGAGCTATTTTAGATCTAATTATTAGGGGAATGTAGGATTTGGTGAGAGAGATAATGGTAGTGGGGCCATTTGGCGTTAGTGATTATAATATTATCAAATTTGAAGGAAGGACTGGAAGGAGAACAATATTTATTTTATTTAACATTTTTTATATACCGAGGTTCTAGAGACAAAATCACTAAGCACTTCGGTTTACAGACAACTATTGAAATGACTAACGTGAGTCTTACAGAGAACAGGAAATAAGAACTGGGATATAAAACAATTAAACTCAAAGTGACATAGAATCCTTTAGTTAGTAAAGATTGGTAGTCAAACATGTAACAGGCGATTAAATGCGACTAGAGTATTATGAGAATATGTACATCTACAGCTCTAACACTAAATTTTCAAAAAGGAAACTTTGAAAACTGAGGAAAATAGTTAGAAAAAAAACCTGAAAGGTGCAGCTGCAAAGGTTAAAAGTGTACAACTGGCTTGCACATTGTTTAAAAATATCATCTTAGAAGCGTAGTCCAGATGTATTCCACACATTAGAAAAGGTAAAAGGAAGGCAAAATGATTAATGGCATGCTTAAAAGGTGAGGTGAAAGAGGCTATTTTAGCCAAAAAAATCATTCAAAAATTGGAAGAAGGATCCATCTGAAGAAAATAGGAAAAAGCATAAGCATTGTCAAGTTAAGTGTAAAAATTGATAAGACAGGCCAAGAGAGAAATTGGCCGTAGAGGCAAAAACTCATAATAAAAACTTTTTAAAATGTATCCAAAGCAGGAAAACTGCAAGGGAGTTGGTTGGACTGTTAGATGACCAAGAGGTTGTGAGAAATTATTTTAAGGAGGAAGTTAGCTTGCGGAAGAGTTTTGTGCCATGATAGGAATGAAGCAGAGAACATCATTGATATTATTAGTGTAATTATTTAATATAACCGTGAGAGCAACAGTACACAATAAGCAACCAAATGTCCGATCTTGTTAAAATTTATTATATAGAACCAATTTATGCAAATGAGCTCGACTCCAGCAGAGTTTCGCCCTTGTTCAATAGGGCTGCATCAGGGGTATTTGCATGTATAAGTGCTATGTCTTCATCAAGGTATAGTATATATGAAATATGGGCAATGCAAAATTCACCCAGTCTATGCAGTGCAGAGCGCATCAATTCTGCCCGAAGTGAACTCAGGATCTCAACTTTGTGAACATCGTTGTGATCACTTTCAGAGTAAAATAAAACGCCGGCGTACTTTACTTAAATCCAGTAAAGCCGCGCCAAACCCTGAAAATTCGCCTAGTCTATGCAATATAGAGCACATCAATTCCACCAGATGTGAACTCTGGATCTCACTTTGTAAGCATCACTGTGATCATTTCAGAGCAAACTAAATGGGTGAATTTTGCATTGCCCATATTTCATATATACTACACCTTGATGAAGACATAGCACTTATACATGCAAATACCTCTGATGCAGCCCTATTGAACAAGGGCGAAACTCTGCTGGAGTCGGGCTCATTTGCATAAATTGGTTCTATATAATAAATTTTAACAAGATCGGACATTTGGTTGCTTATTGTGTTCTGTTGCTCTCACGGCTTTATTAAGCAACCTTCCTTGCTGCTTTTTTAGTCCCTCATTATTTAATATAAGGCCTATAAATTCTGAGAATGCATATGTCATTTTTCTTAGCCTGCTTGTAACAAAAAACTGTTTGTAACAAAACAAGTCCTGAGATCAAATATATTGGAGAGCCAATACTCAGAAAGGAAAACTGCAGATATCTGAGGAAACCAGGACTTAGCCTCCTGGCCACACCTCACTGTTTGTTGCTGATGAGATAATGGATAATTGGGGCCTCAACAAGCACATAGGGATTGGTCCAGAGAAAGAAACTAGGACAAAGGTCAGAAGAATTAACTTAAAAAGAGGGATGGAACAGTTCCCCTATGAGGAAAGGCTGAAGAGGTTAGGGCTGTTCAGCTTGGAAAAGAAACGGCTGAGGGGGGATATGATAGAGATCTTTAAGATCATGAGAGGTCTTGATCGAGTAGATGTGAATCAGTTATTTACACTTTCGAATAATAGAAGGACTAGGGGGCATTCCATGAAGTTAGCAAATAGCACATTTAAGACTAATCGGAGAAAATTATTTTTCACTCAACGCACAATAAAGCTCTGGAATTTGTTGCCAGAGGATGTGGTTAGTGCAGTGTAGCTGGGTTAAAAAAAGGTTTGGATAAGATCTTAGAGGAGAAGTTCATTAACGGCTATTAATCAAATTTACTTAGGGAATAGCCACTGCTATTAATTGCATCAGTAGCATGGGATCTTCTTAGTGTTTGGGTAATTGCCAGGTTCTTGTGGCCTGGTTTGGCCTCTGTTGGAAACAGGATGCTGGGCTTGATGGACCCTTGGTCTGACCCAGCATGGCAATTTATTATGTTCTTATGTTCTTAACATGAGACAGGTTGTTTGAAATCAGAGAACCAATAGTTCATAGGAAAAGCTTTTTGGACATTACCAGTGTTAATTAAGTGACGAATGAGTTGCTGCTGATCTTCCAACCCGTTGTCACGGATTTCCAAAATACATCACATTGGGAATTATGAGGAAAGTATTTTGTGTAAATATTCTTTAATGCAAACTCTATGCTTTCATTGCTTATTCTCAGGCTTATAAGTAAAGCTTCTATACTTGTAATTAAGTATTAGGTGTATTCTGTGACATATAACCTACCACTCAACCACCCTCTCTTTTCCCAACTTTTTACAGGGGTTAAAGGGGCTCTTAGGAAAAATAAGGTCATTGCAGAAAGACTAAATTAATTCTTTGCTTTTGTGCTTACTAATGAGGATGTTGGGGAGATACCAGTTACAGAAATGGTTTTCAAGGGTATTGAGTTAGATGAACTGAACTAAATCACTGTGAATCTGGAAGATGCAGTTGGCTAGATTGACAAACTAAAATGTAGCAAATCACCTGGACTGGATGGAATGCACCACTTAGTTCTAAAGGAACTAAAAAATGAAATTTCAGATCTATTATTTAAAATTTGTAATCTATCATTAAAATAATCCATTGTACTTAAAGACTGGAGGGTTGCCAATGTAACCCCAATATTTAAAAAGGGCTCCAGGGATGATCTGGAAAACTAAAGACTGGTGAGCCTGACTTTAGTACCGGGAGAAATTGTGGAAACTATTCTAAAGATAAAAATAATAGAGCATATAGAAAGACATCATTTAATGGAACACAGCATGGATTTACCCAAGTGACGTCTTGCCTCACAAATCTGCTTCATTTTTTTGAAGGGGTTAATTAACATGTGGACAGAGGTGAACCAGTAGATGTAGTGTATTTGGATTTTCAGAAGGTGTTTGACTAAGTGCCTCATGAGAGGCTTCTAAGAAAACTAAAAGTCATGGGATAGGAGACTGTATTTCGCCGGGGTGGGGGGGTGTGGGGTGCGTATTTAAACACTGCGTTTATGGTGGGGTTCTTTTGGGGTGGAAAGACGGAGGGCACACACAAACACAAACACAAAACGTCCCTGATCTCGGAAAGGCACCAAATTAGCCCTCTACAAAACACTTAACTAAATAGAGAGTGCTAACTTGGTTAGGCACTCCCCTATTTTGATACAGACCACGCACAACCTCCCACTGACGGACCACGTTTACCACCACCAATTTCTATTTCGGTGTTTTTTTCTCAATCGGCATCCTAGCTGCTTCTTACAGTCTGGGTCCTCTTACCTAAGAAAGCATACATTTCAGGGGAGGGAGAATGAGGGGAGAGGTGAGTGTGAGGGGAGAGAGTTGGAGTGGGGACAGGGGAGGGAAGGGGGGGGTGAGTAACCAAGGGGGAGGAGGATGAGTGACTGAGGTAAATGAGCAAGGGGAAGGGGGAGGGAGGGTAAAGAACCTGACTCTGCCACTGCAACGCGTGGCCGGGTACCGCTAGTAGTGAATAAAATGAAAAATGTCGTAATGCCCATCTATTGTTCCATGGTGAGACCTCATCTTGAATACTGTTTACAGTTCTGGTCGCAGTATCTCAAAAAAGATATAACTGCACTGGAGAAGGTACAGAGAAGGGTGACCAAAGTGATAAAGGGGATGGAATGGCTCCCCTATGAGGAAAGGCTAAAGAGGTTAGAGCTGTTCAGCTTGGAGAAGAGATGACTGAGGGGAGAATAATAGAGGTCTACAAAATCATGAAACAGGTAAATGTGAAATGGTTACTTCCCCTTTCGGATACTACAAGGACTAGGGGGCACACCATGAAATTAGCAAGTAGCACATTTAAAACAAATTGGAGAAAATTCTTTTTCACTCAACGCACAATTAAGCTTGGAATTTGTTGCCAGAGGATGTGGTTAAAGCAATTAGTGTAGATGAGTTTAAAAAAGGTTTGGATAAGGTCCTGGAGGACTTGGGGAATAGCCACTGCTATTACTGGCATTAGTAGCATGGGATCTACTTAATATTTTGGATACTTGCCAGATGCTTGTAACCTGGATTGGCCATTGTTGGAAACAGGATGCTGGGCTTGATGGACCTTTGGTCTGACCCAGTATGGCAACCTTTTATGTTCTTATGTTCATAGTCATTGTGGATATCCTGAAAACCAGACTTGTCTGTGGTACTCCAGGACTGGAAATGCCTACCCCTGCTGTAATTGTTCTGTGACTGGATAAAGGGCTTTGTTTTCCAGTAGGGATTTACGGATCAAAAGTGTTAATTTAAGTTTATTTTTTTCATTTCAGGGCTTACATTTATTTTTCTATTTAATGTACTTTTTTTTGGCTCAATTCATTTTCCAAACTGAAAAAAATATAGGGAGTCCAACTTTCAAACGTTTCTATGGTACAGCTTTTTTGATTAATGCTAATAATTTATAAACTGTGCTGCAGAAGCTACACAGTCTATAAAATACCATGGATTTCTGCTCCAAAAACACATGCATAAGTTTCAGTATACAAGTATATTTCCAAAGCAAGAAAAAAAATGCATACTTTCTCTATCCATTTTATAAACATACATGTGCATATTTTACACACAAAATAATTGTGCCACTGTGCAAATAAACACCCAGAATTAAATGCAGAGGCACTTATTTTATAAAGGATGTGCATGTACTTAGAATCATCAGTTCACTGGTACTGCTTCTAGTTCATTCTTAGAAAATGGTGCGGGCCATCCATTGCTCCTTTCATGTGACAGGGGCCGACAAATGGCACCGGTAGCCCCTGTCACATGGTAAGGGCAAAGGGCCACCGGTGCCATTTTGTTTACTGGCAGCCGATGGCCCGCGAGCGGGAGATTGCTCCCGGGACCCCCGCTGGACCACCAGGAACTTTAGGCAAGTTTTTGGGGGGTCAGGATGGTGGTGGGGGTTGTAATTAACTAAATTTGAAGGGTTGGAGTTGGGGGGGTTCCGTTTTTTTTCGGCAAAAATTGCCTAGAACAAAAAAAAAAATGACCCATTGGAAAATGAAGTTTTCCACAGGTCTCCTGATCCTAAGCCTGACCCGGCAGATAAAAACGAAGACCATCCCGATCAAACAGTTACCAACAAGGGCCCTGAACTTGGCAGTTGGTGAAACAGATAAGTATGGGAAAATAAGTGTGGGAGCTTGCTGGGCAGACTGGATGGGCCAATTGGTCTTTTTCTGCCATCATTTCTGTTTCTATACATTCATTCCTTCCTCCAGTTCACCTAGAGCCTCGAGTACTTCACCCTGAATCCCCATCAGTTCTCCCAGACCTCCCACCCAAAAACTACAGACAACAGACAAGTCCGATTTCACATGTTCGAGACAATTAGCAGGGGTAAAGGTATACAAAGTTTAATAATGTATACGTGTATATGTCTTACAAAACAGCAACTCTAGTACACACTTCTGAATCTCACCTCAGAACACTCCTAGATCGTCCTTTTTTCCCCCAATCTCATGTATCTGTGAAATCATAATGTAACGATATTGGCTGCTAGACAACCCTCCTGCCAACAGAAGCCCTCACTGCCATGCTCAGACCTCCCCTAACCTCTGCCTTGAAGGCTGCATGATGCAGCAAAGCCAGCCCTTTAAAACCCTCCCTCCCTCTCAGATCAGTACCTGCACCTTGCTGTGGCTAACTGAGCATTTGCCTTGCCTTGCCTTGCCTTGCCTTGTCTAATTCTTTGACTTGTTCTTACTCTTTATAGGCCTCCCAGTGGCCTTCCTTGCCTGTGTGTTCCTTGTTTGTCCGGATCTGTTGTCTTTCTTGCCCTTGTCTTGCTTTTCTTGCACCCTTTTCCAGTTGTGCCTTGCTCTGGACCCTGTGCCTGTCTCCTGGTGGGCTCATTCCAAGGGGGAGATGGCTGGTCAGGCAGAAGACCCTGCCCTGCTCTGCTTTTGTCCCTTGTACTGCTCCTGCCAGGGAATTAGCTTGAACCTGCCAAGTTCTGCAAGACCCTGGCACATAAATGCAAGCATACTCTCAATGTTTATAAATAGCATATATGCACATACTTGCTATTTATGTGCATATATGCTATTTTTAGGCCTATAAACCCTTTGAAAATTACCTCCTAAATAACCAAAACACAGAGCTATATCCAAGCAATTTGGCATCTGTGGCAAAGTGAAAAATTACATCCTCACTCATTATAGAACACATGACAGCACAAGTTGGGAGACTCTGTTAAATGTTTTCCTTCAGCAATGCTCAAGGCTCCTCATACCCGTTACACCCTCCCCACACACAATGAAAAATTATACATTTATAATAACAGATTTTATATGAAAAAGAACAGACTTCTGAGGATAAATATCACTTACAATATGTATATTATATTTGCAAGCACTGCAGTGGTAGCAACCAGAAAACTCTGCAAAAAGCATAAGTCACCTGGAACTCATACAATATTAGGCCTACTGTAATGTGTCTTGGGAATGGGCTTGGACCTCAGAAAGCCACAAGAAAACAGAATTACAATACAATAAACTTTTAATATCAAAACAACACTAACTGCCAGCACTCAAACAACAACAACAACAACCCTACCTATGAAAATACAACACTGCAAAATATTACACCAGGCTCTAAAACACCAATACACGTCCTATTAGTCCGGAGCAGATTAAGGGGTAGAACAACAGGGCAATCTCCAGAGCTGCCTATCATCTTTCCCTATGCTGGTTGCTTCCCTTCTCTCCCTGAACACAGCGGATGATTGTCAGTGTAGTGGTAACAGCAGCAGGTCCGGAGGATCATCAGCAGCCCTGCGGCACCCAAGAAGAGCCTGCACATACAGAAGCAGATGGATTCGATGGTGGCAGGAGCTGGAAGATCATCGATGGCACCGCGCCATGGCTGCCCAAGAAGAGTTGCTGCAAGGAGGCAGGATGATTCAGCAGCAGTGACAGGTGTAGAATATGCATGCAAAACGTGCAGAGGCAAGGGGAGAAAGGGAGGTGGGCATACCTGGGAACTCTCTGGATTTGGCCCAGAGACTCTGGAATTTTAAAGGAATTACTGGGACTCCGGGCCAATTCCGTAAAACTCTGGGTGCGACAGCAAAAGCAATCTGCCTGGACCCGGGAAGAAGAAAGGAACATCATTGGTCTTGTGCGGCTGAAAAAGGAGGAACTCAATAGTGATTTCTACCTTTTCTGCCCTTTTTAACTCTTAGTTCGCTTCCTCTCGGCACTACCTCCCTCTTCCACCAGCTCCTCTGCAGCCTTTACAGCTGTCCCATGCAATGTTTCCAGCCACTTGCCCCCGCCCCCCCCCCCCAAATCCTATTTACCTTGGTCAATCAACAATACGATTTCCTGTCCATGTGGCCAAACAAGGAGAAACAGGCAGCACCTGCTGCTGCAGCACAGAAAGAGGAGGAACACAGTCAGCCTGAAGGAAGAAGCTGCTGCTGCTCCAAGAGCCCAAATTAGAGGCTGCTGCTGCTGCTGGTGGGTTTTGAAGGGGGAGGGGGGAGGAGAGAATGAATGAGCATGTCTGTGAGAGTGAGTGAGTGTGTATTTGTGGAAGAAGAGAACCGAGAGTGTATGTGGATGAGTAGGAGAGACGTGAGTGCTAGTGAGCATGGGTGTGAGAGTGAGTGGGCATGTGTGTATGGAAGAGGGAGAGACGTGAGTGAGCGAGCATGTGTGTGTATGTGGGAGAATGGGAGAAGTAAAGGTGTAAATGAGCATGTTGGATTGTGTGAGAGAATAAGCAGTGAAAGTGAGCATGTGAGAACAGGCATGTGTGTGTGTGTGTGTGTGTGTGTGTAAAAGTGAGCATAAACAAGTGTTAGCGTGTATGAGAGCAGATTTGTGCACATCCAGTCCCACTGTGCCAATGCCCCTCCCCCCTCCCCCTACTAATCCACGGTAATCTCAGGGCAACTGTTAAGACAAAAGTTCCCAGGTAAGGAGGTAAGGTGCTGCTCTGAGCTCCCTGTGGCACCGCACTGACCTGCCCAGGACGCCCATCTGGCTCAGTCCAACCCTCCTATTAGGAAACAGAATAAACCAGGGTGCTATAGATCCCTACACAGAAACTCCATGGTAGTGGAATACCTCACCTTGGTTGCATATGCAGAACACAGACAGACCCTTACATACAGGATAAAAAGATAGAAATATGTAAACAAATACTGAACTGGAAACTTTTTTTTTTTTTACTGAAACGAATATTTTTTTGGAAGACCGTTTTTGGTTCAGATGTATATTTCATAAAAAAAAAAAATACACATCCCTATTTTCTAGTGCTATTAATCTCTTACTAACTAAACTTGGTCAAGAAATTGTGAAAAAGAGCAGCAGACAAAACAAAGGAAAATACCTAAACTGAGCCCCACTCATTAGAATCCCTGTAGCTCCACAACTCAGGACCTCTGTAAAAAGAATGAGAATGAAAAAAGGATCTTAATTATTTCAACTACAGAAAAAATTCATGACTATGCTGTTCATTAATTACCTGTTTTGTTTTGGGTTTTTTTTTTCTTTTAATGAGATTCAAAGCTTCCAAGTTATCCCTTTCCAGGAGGCTTTTTGACCAGTCATGGTTTTGAACTTACATCCCAAAGCATGGTGGTATTTGTAGTCCCTGATTCTACCCATTGAAATCAGTGCTGCAGCTCCCATAATGCATCAGGATAGGTTTCTCAGAAATCCAGGTCTGGTCGAAAATCTCCCTCCTGGAACTGGGTTAATTAGCATCTCTTTAGTTTTTCTCAGATTGAAAATGAGTGAATATAATGATACTTTTTAACATTCCATGCACTGCACATGCTATTTGCGATGTATAATTTCTATGTAATGCCTATCACTTTTCAATAAATTCCAAAAATTGTTCAATCTATATTTATTTTTCATACAGATATTATACCCCTGATATGCACTTGATTAGATGTGGGAGTGGAGCTAGGTGTTTTTGTTTCCTGTATACATGTGGGGAACTTACTTTGAATCTTTCGGGGCAGTGTCTCCAGATGGGTTTATTTTGCACATGCCTTGACAGGAATGACCTCATTTGTAAACCAGAGTGTGCTGGGAGTGATCTCAGTCTCAACTTTACTGCTAATGCCCTTCTTAGTAACTGATAGGGATGTGAATCGTTTTCCATATCGTCTTAACGATAGAAATCGTGTGGCAGGGCAAGAAAATCGTCTTAGGCACGATTTTTTAGTTAAAAAATCGTTAAAAATCGTTTTTTCCGATTAGTGCGCACTAACTCGAGTTAGTGCGCACTAACTGAAAATGATACAATTTGACACTTTTCAGGTCAGTTAAGGTCAGTTTAGGAATGAATATGTATTCCTATTGGCTGCCCTCTTATTTATTCATGTTACCAAGTTTCCTACTGACAGTATATGGGGGATGGGAAATGGAAACAGTTGGTAGCTTGACAAAACAAGTAATGTGATCAGTCAATGTGACTAGAACTTGTGCCCTAACCCTGATACCAGGGGTATTGTGATCTTCCTGCACACAGTGCCCTATCCCTATTAATACCAGGAGTGTTGTGATCTTCCTGCACACAGTGCCCTATCCCTAATACCAGGGGTGTTGTGATCTTCCTGCACACAGTGCCCTATTCCTGATACTGGGGGTGTTGTGATCTTCCTGCACACAGTGCCCTATTCCTGATACCGGGGGTGTTGTGATCTTCTTGCACACATCCCGATATCAGGGATAGGGCACTGCGTGCAGGAAGATCACAACACTCCTGGTATTAATAGGGATAGGGCACTGCATGCAGGAAGATCACAACACTCCTGGTATTAATAGGGATAGGGCACTGCATGCAGGAAGATCACAACACCCCTGGTATCAGGGATAGGGCACTGTGTGCAGGAAGATCACAATACCCCGGAGGAGTGAGGGTCAGGCAGCTCCCCCCTGTCTGTGAAGCCAGCCTCTCACTAGTAATGCAGGGAGGGAGCTGTCTCAGACTTCACCATCCTCCCCCCCCCCCCTTACCCACACACCATTCACTAGCTGGGACATGGGGGAAGTCAGGAGTGAGGGTCAGGCAGCTCCCCCCTGTCTGTGAAGCCAGCCTCTCACTAGTAATGCAGGGAGGGAGCTGTCTCAGACTTCACCATCCACCCCCCCCCCCTCACCCACACACCATTCACTAGCTGGGACATGGGGGAAGTCAGGAGTGAGGGTCAGGCAGCTCCCCCCTGTCTGTGAAGCCAGCCTCTCACTAGTAATGCAGGGAGGGAGCTGTCTCAGACTTCACCATCCTCCCCCCCCCCCTCACCCACACACCATTCACTAGCTGGGACATGGGGGAAGTCAGGAGTGAGGGTCAGGCAGCTCCCCCCTGTCTGTGAAGCCAGCCTCTCACTAGTAATGCAGGGAGGGAGCTGTCTCAGACTTCACCATCCTCCCCCCCCCCCTCACCCACACACCATTCACTAGCTGGGACATGGGGGAAGTCAGGAGTGAGGGTCAGGCAGCTCCCCCCTGTCTGTGAAGCCAGCCTCTCACTAGTAATGCAGGGAGGGAGCTGTCTCAGACTTCACCATCCTCCCCCCCCCCCTCACCCACACACCATTCACTAGCTGGGACATGGGGGAAGTCAGGAGTGAGGGTCAGGCAGCTCCCCCCTGTCTGCGAAGCCAGCCTCTCACTAGTAATGCAGGGAGGGAGCTGTCTCAGACTTCACCATCCTCCCCCCCCCCCCTCACCCACACACCATTCACTAGCTGGGACATGGGGGAAGTCAGGAGTGAGGGTCAGGCAGCTCCCCCCTGTCTGCGAAGCCAGCCTCTCACTAGTAATGCAGGGAGGGAGCTGTCTCAGACTTCACCATCCTCCCCCCCCCCCCCTCACCCACACACCATTCACTAGCTGGGACATGGGGGAAGTCAGGAGTGAGGGTCAGGCAGCTCCCCCCTGTCTGTGAAGCCAGCCTCTCACTAGTAATGCAGGGAGGGAGCTGTCTCAGACTGCACCATCCACCCCCCCCCCCCTCACCCACACACCATTCACTAGCTGGGACATGGGGGAAGTCAGGAGTGAGGGTCAGGCAGCTCCCCCCTGTCTGTGAAGCCAGCCTCTCACTAGTAATGCAGGGAGGGAGCTGTCTCAGACTTCACCATCCTCCCCCCCCCCCCCCCCTCACCCACACAACATTCACTAGCTGGGACATGGGGGAAGTCAGGAGTGAGGGTCAGGCAGCTCCCCCCTGTCTGTGAAGCCAGCCTCTCACTAGTAATGCAGGGAGGGAGCTGTCTCAGACTTCACCATCCTCCCCCCCCCCCTCACCCACACACCATTCACTAGCTGGGACATGGGGGAAGTCAGGAGTGAGGGTCAGGCAGCTCCCCCCTGTCTGCGAAGCCAGCCTCTCACTAGTAATGCAGGGAGGGAGCTGTCTCAGACTTCACCATCCTCCCCCCCCCCCCTCACCCACACACCATTCACTAGCTGGGACATGGGGGAAGTCAGGAGTGAGGGTCAGGCAGCTCCCCCCTGTCTGTGAAGCCAGCCTCTCACTAGTAATGCAGGGAGGGAGCTGTCTCAGACTTCACCATCCTCCCCCCCCCTCACCCACACACCATTCACTAGCTGGGACATGGGGGAAGTCAGGAGTGAGGGTCAGGCAGCTCCCCCCTGTCTGTGAAGCCAGCCTCTCACTAGTAATGCAGGGAGGGAGCTGTCTCAGACTGGTATCAGGGTTAGGGCACTGTGTGCAGGAAGATCACAACACTCCTGGTATTAATAGGGATAGGGCACTGTAAGAGATGACTGTAGTAGATTGAATAAAGATCTGATGTTTCTGCTCTCCTCACACCAAACAAAAACAACACACAAGCAGAGAAGCCCTTCTTACAAAGCTGAGCTAGTGAGTTAAGTAGGAGGAAAAGTAAACATACTGGTGCCAGTGTGGCTACTTAAAAAATACACTTACCAACAATCAATTACATATATTTGAACTGTGTACAGTTCCAGCCAGGACCACCTTTCTAAAATGCACAGTGATTGGCAAATTCAACATGCACTAGCATTTCAGGTGCCTGCTAACAAAAATAATAAACAAACAAGTTCTAGTCACGTGAGTGTTGATCATTACATTACTTTTTTTGTCAAGCTTCCAACTGTTTCCATTTCATATCCCCCCAACCATATTGGTAACATCAATAGATAAGAGCACAGCCAGCCAATAGGAATACATACATACATATTCATTCCTAAGTGATCTTTACTGACCTGGGAAGTGTGAACACTTTGTTTCATTTTCTGTTGGTGTTCGTTAGTTTCCAGTTCCATTTCCCATCCCCCCAACCATCACCTCAGTGGTAACCTTGGTAATATCAATAGATAAGAGGGCAGCCAGCCAATAGGAACACATATTCATTCCTAACTGACCTTCAGTGACCTGGAAAGTGTTTATTTGTATCATTTTCAGTTAGTGCGCACTAAATCGAGTTAGTGTGCACTAACGGGGAGTTAGTGCGCACTAACTCGAGTTAGTGCGCACTAACACGATTTAACGATTTTTAACGATAAATCGTTAGAATTTCTATTGTATCGTGTTCTATAACGATTTAAGACGATATAAACATTATCGGACGATAATTTTAATCGTTGAAAAACGATTCACATCCCTAGTAACTGAATTGTACCAAAGAGAGCCTCCTTCTGGAGTTCATAGGGTATAATCTATATACACAACATATCAAGGTGTGATTGGAAATTTGTGTTAATCAGGCCAGTGGCACCAAATATAATTGGTGCAATTTCTGTATCTTTCCGCCACATTTTCTTGGTTTCTGGTTGCATCTCTTGGTACTTAAGGATCTATTTCTTGTTCCCCACTCCCTGGGATAGAAATGGCTTTCCTCAGTCTAACTGGCTAATAATTTGTATGGACTTTTCTTTCAGGAACATGAACTCTTTTAAACCCTGATATTTTGGTTTCCTTGACAATGTATTCTGGCACCTCTTTTTTGGTGGGTACCTTTTCTTAGGCAATTTTCCAAGAGATAATACCCTCCAATTTTGCTTTTTTGGAAGATAATATGAAATTTGCCCTCATTGTATCCATTTCTGAAACCCATATCTCACAGGAGGAGTGCTCCCAGTGCTGTCCCTCCTCTGCCGCTGGGAGGCCTGTGCTCGTGGCAGAGATGCCGCCGCCGCCGGCTTTCCGCACTCGGTGCCCTAGGCGCACGCGTGCACCGCTCTGCCCTTCCTAAAGGGCCTGCGGTGTGCTATGGCTCCCGGTCCTCCTCCATGACATCACCTCTAGAGGGCTATATTAGGTGAGTCCTGACTGTCAGGACTCGTCTTGGCAACTGTTCCCCTCACCTTGAGTGATAGTTGCTTCCGAGGTTCTCTATTCTCCTGTCTCGCCTTCTACCTCCAACCATTGCTATGTCTGACCATGCTACAGTGCATCTCCTGCCTCCGACCATTGCTACGTCCGACCACACCACAAATTGTCTCCCTCCTCCAACCATTGCTTCATCTGACTACGCTGTGGACTTCTGGCTGACCCTCTCGTCGATCCTCCGAAGACTTCGGACAGAGGCCCACCTAAGTCCAGCCGGCCCCGGTTCCCAAGGGCTCAACCCGCGGGGAACGAGGGTGGGTAGTTGTGAAGCTCCAGTCATCCTCTGTCAATCAGCCAGCTCTGCCTACTGACAGTGGGGACCTGCGGGGTTCAACCCCTCAGGTAGCATTAACCCCGACTCGGCCCATGGGTCCACAAAACCCCAGAATCCTAACAATTGCATCAAGTATAGGCAGACTGAGCGGACCTTGTGGTCCTAGTCCATCATCATTTCCTCTTTATGTTGCATCTAGCACATCCCTAAATAGACTATATTCCATATTTCGCAATCTCTAGAAAAAATGCTTCCTAATATTTCTTTAATCCTAATTGTTAACTTTCCCTCTTCCTTACCTGCTTAATGTTTTATATATACCTTTCTGTCCTACCATGTTGTTAACACAGTAATATAGTTTGAATAATGCTTTGCAAAACTAAATAACCCGCAAGGATCCTGAAGAACATTAATCAAAACAGTGCACTGGGGAATTACAAAAAGCTGAAAAAAAACCCCATAACAATAATTCTCCTTGGTTCTCTCAAATATCCAAAATTTCTAGAGCCACATAGCTTAAGAATATTGAGAGAGGCCCTGCTTAATCTGTCCTTACACTGTAATACCTGAGAAATCATTAATTAAAGAGCTATTATGGCTAAATCTCATCCAAGTTACACTGGCAGCTGGCTACTCTGGTACTTTCTCCATTTCAGCTGGAAAGCTAAGTCTGAAGGGCAGAGGAGCCTCAATGTCAAGAAGATACATTGCACTTTAGCTATTCCTGAGCACATAAATATTTGAATCTGGATATTATGGTTTTATTATTTTGTGTGTGCTTTAGTGGGAGATAATAGTGTTCTTCCTTATTTATGGCAAATGGAAAGTCATGAGGAAAACCGCCAAAGTGTGCTGTTTTCCCCTCTGCGAGGAGATTTAACAATTAGGACGGTTACAGGAGTGGAAGGATGAGGAATCCATTCAGCAGATTTCTGATTGGCATTGCCAAGCCGGGGCGGAAACAGTGGTGAGCTATGGTCACGACAGATGACATGGTTAAACAAAATATCTATTGGTAAAATGTTTTTAGGTAGAGCAAACGAATGGCAGACAGGAATGTTCTTACAAACTTTAACTAAAAGAAATAACTTTTGCAGGGCTTTTAAAGAAACATGTAACGTAACTAGATTTTAGATTTCTAAAACTGAAAATTGTGGGTCAGAAGCTAGACTATGTATTTGAATTAAACTGGATTTCAGAAACCTCCTGTTGTTTCAAATGCAGTAAGAGTATCGAAGAAGGTAGAAGAAAGGGATGTTGTTTTCAAACCCCTTCTCATTAGAAGTTGATAGCCTGCTTTTTGTGCAGTGGTAGCAGCCCAGAAAGAGTGTAATTTAGTGGTGCATACTGCACGTAGTGCATTTTGGGTCATTGTTTAATTATAGTAATTTAAGAAAATACTCTGGCTGCCCTTCTGCCTATGTCAGCGACAGCAGAAGTTGAAAATTGAGAGAGAGTCCATAGAGAAATTCAGAATAAGAGAAGAGAAAAAGCTATGCAGTTGAGAGATGAAGCTAAAATAGGTGAGGACAAGCTGCACACAGTGGTATCAGTGGTATCTAGCCATCTAACTAGCCAGTTAGGAGGTTAGATGCCTCAGGGGAAAATGTCCCCCCTCAGAGCAACTAAATTTAGCCACTGTAGAATTGGTTAGCCCTGGAGGGAATTTAGATGTTCAAACTTAGGAGCTACAATTGTAGACATAAATCAAGGCATCACAATTTAGGCCTCTTAGAGTTAAGATATTTTTCAGCTGCAAACCTTAGCTGCCTAGGCTCGGCTGAAAATTTCCCTCAACCAGCCAAAATCAGGCTACCTAGGGTTGAGGGCTCAGCCATGGATGAAAAGTCACCCTCGATATATCTTTGATCTCCCATTTTTCATCTATTACCTGCACAGACTCTTGGAAGGTGACATTGATGAATTATTCATATACATGCATGTACAAATATGTTTTTATGTGATGGGTACAGAGAAAATAAAGAAGCAAATGGAGGAAAGGAGAGAATAGTTTTAAAATGTAGGGAAGTACAATTTTCTCCCAAAGAAACAAATCAAAATCTAAAGAAAAAAGCCAAATAAAATAGAGGACTCATATCTCAACTGAAAATGAACTGAAATATGTCAAGAAAGCAGGAATAAATGAAAGGAAATTAGGATTTTTGTAAGTTAAAACTCAAGACCTCTAAGCACACACAGTTTCTTCAAGTCAAGTGCATATATTTCTAAAATATCCTCGAAAGTGAATAATAAGCATTCCAGGAAGCAGCCTTACAGACACTAGTAGATAATCATTTTAGAAATATAAACATTGGAGTCTACGCACTAAAGGTTTCCTGCTATTTTGTAACTATACAAAAGATGCTTAATACATACTGGCACCGTTATGTAATGAACAACAAGTGAGGTGATCACATTTGCAGATCATTGAAAGTTATTTAAAAGTTGTTAAAACAGCTGTGAATTGTGAAGAATTACAATAGGGCTTTGCAAGCCTAGGAGATTGGGCATTTAAATAGCAGATGAAATACAAAGCGGAAACGTGCAAAATGATGAAAATTTGGAAAAATAATCCCAGCTAAAGGTACCTTGGTCTAACCCAGCATGACATGTCTTATGTCCTCAGGTTCTTAAACATACAGAAAATCCTAACTCTCCTCCTTCGGGGTACTAACTAATCTAAAACATTTTTTCTGTAACTAACCTGGGTTAAGCAAGGTTTCTTACTTCTCCAGTAAAACCACACACACAACAAATCTCATTTCAGACCTTTTTCTTTTCAGCTGCTCTAAGCAGTATGCTCCAGGCAGATTACTTTAGTCAATCCTAAATTCAAGCGGGCAGGTGATGAGGTTTCTGATATGTTAAGATGAAAGCTCCTGCAGTACAAACCACAATGAAGATATTTTTTCAATGCTGATTTATTAATGGTTAAAGTTCTAACCTGAACAATTCCTGCAGGCACAACAAAATATATACTGGTACCATAGAAACCGTGTATTAATACTCAGCAGAGGCACAAAGCCTAGTACAAGTGACGAAACAGGTGCAGAGATACCAGCGTATCAAAGTGAATTAAGATTTATTTGTTCTATTTTTTGGTTTGTTTTTGAATTTTTGCACATATAAAATTTAGACAGTCCTTAGTTTTGTTTGCTGCACTATCTTGTCGATAACCGATAATATTCTCCATTAAAAAATACTGCGTACTGTAGACCTTGCACTGCTGTCTTGATCTAGAATGTCCATGCCCTTTGTCCAAAACACCCATGTCCATACCAAAAGCGCACTAGTGGATAATGCCTCCTTCAGGTGCTTAACTAGCAGGTTAAACGAGCTAATGCCTTAATAGCATTAAGTGCTTTACCTACCCTTTTGTTTTGTTACATTTTGGGGTTTAGGTACTGTGGGTATTTTTTGGTTTATAACAAAATATATAACTTACCCAAACCTACAAACACTCACAGTGGAGGCAAAGCTTAACTTCAGTCCATTAAGCCAGCCAAAGACAAATTTTCACAATAGTTATACAATGGCTTTCCAGTACTTATGGGTCTGTATTGGGAGCCATGCAACTTTTGGGCCTCCAAGCCTTCCAAATGCTGGAAATGCCCTCCTGGCATCCTAGTTTCCCCTTTGAGTTCCCTGGGAACAAATCCAGATTCTCAGGGACAGCACAACATAATAGACTGTCTGGTTTTACATTTACATCTGGTCCATGCGGTAGCTCAGCATCACAGCTCACCAGCCCCAAACTAATTAGATCCCAGTTCAAGGCTACCACCATGAAATGTTCTTCGGATTATGTGGTTTATATAGAACAGAGTCTTCCTTTGGTGCGCCCTTATCCACAACAGCTGAAGCTTGCATTTTGCATCCTTGCCATGATGATTCACATGGTCTCTCAAACCTCATAAGAATATAAGAACATGCCATACTGGGTCAGACCAAGGGTCCATCAAGCCCATCATCCTGTTTCCAACAGTGGCCAATACAGGTGTTGCGTCCATTTGTCCTCGATGGCTTTGCACCGTTTGCCTCACCTTATTCACGGCTCCTCCCGCTTACCTGGGCAAGATGGCTACCGCTGCGTCTACAAGCCGACCTCTCTGGCATCCCCAGAACGACTATGGTGCAGCCTCCCACCATTGCTCCTCCCAGCTACCTACTAGGGTGCGCGCGTGCAACCCATGTCTTTGCACCACCCTTGGCGCGAACCTCGAGGGAGTTCCCTCATGCTGACGTCACGCCATCCGGGTATATTACCTTCATCAATTTGCTAGCTCCCTGAGTTAGCAAGGACTAGAGATGAGCTTCGTATTTCTGGCTCGGGTCGGGTTTCAGTTCGGGCGCTTCATGGGAAAACTCGTTTTCCCACGGATCGTTTTTTGCCAAAAACAAAACTGGAACCCGAACCCGGAACCGGAAAAACGAATTAAAAAAAAAAAACCACGAATCGGGAAAAAAAACCCACCCCAACCCTTAAATTTAACTTTCTTACACCCCCCCCCCTCCATCCCGATCCCTTCCCAAGTCTTACTAAAAGTCCCTGGTGGTCCAGCGGGGTCCCGTGAGTGATCTCTCCCTCCATGCTGTTGGGCTGTCGGGCCTGCTATGACTCAAAATGGCGCCGATAGCCTTGCCCTTATGATGTCACAGGGGCTACCGGTGCCATTGGTCAGCCCTTGTCACATGCTCCTAGCAGGTAATAGACTTCTCCAATAACTTATCCAAACTTTTTTTAAACCTAGCTATACTAACTGCTCTAACCACATCCCCTGGCAACAAATTCCAGAGTTTAATTGTGCAATGAGTGAAAAAGAACTTTCTCCGATTAGTTTTAAATGTGCCCCATGCTAAATTCATGGAGTGCCCCCTAGTCCTTCTATTATCCAAAAGAGTAAATAACCGATTCACATTTACCTGTTCTAGACCTCTCATGATTTTAAACACCTCTATCATATTCCCCCCTCAGCTGTCTCTTCTCCAAGCTGAACAGTCCTAACCTCTTTAGTCTTTCCTCATAGAAGAGCTGTTCCATCCCCTTTATCATTTTGGTCGCCCTTCTCTGTAGCTTCTCCTTGCTGGCTGTCCAGATTGGTGATGTTGGCAATGATGTCTCACTGTATTTTATACTGGCTACTTCCCATATGGACTCCTTCCCATATGGAACCACCGTCTCCAGCAGAATGTCATTTTCCTCGTCTCTAACATGTTTTCTGTGCTTTGGTGTTGCGGTAATGAGGTCAAAGGAGCAGGATGGCCTGAGGCTTGGCATGGTATTTGTGGCTTTTGAATCATCTGGCAGGGCTCCCTGCATCTCTGCACTGCCCTCCTCTGCTCCCCCTTATCCTTCTTGCGCCTTCACCTAATCATGTCCTCTGCCTGCTCCATCACTTCCTCAATATATTCCTGCTCCCCCTCTCTGCTCTTCTGCATACCCCTCTACTGCCACACCTGCCTTTTTTTCTCCCTGCTCCTTCTCCCAGAAATAGAACTAGACCATTTCACCCTTCTCAGATGCTACTTCCCATCCCCCTTTGCACAGCAAAATTACTGGCCATATAGCTAGACATGTTTAATGGGAAAGAATCAACATGATTTTAGCAAAGGGAAGTCTTGCTTTCCAAGCTATTAGATTTTTTTTTGAAGGTGAGAAAAAACATGTGGATAAAGGTAGGCCAGTTGATATTTGGATTTTTAAAAGGCATTTGACAAGATGCCCCAGGACAGACTCCTCAGGAAATTAAAAAGTCATAGGCTAGGAGGCAGTATCCTCTTGTGGATTGGTAACTAGTTAAAAGGCAGGAAACAGAGAGTTGGACTAAACAGTCAGTTTTCCAAATAGAGAAAGGTCAATAGTGGAGTGCCCCAAGGATTAGCAGTGAAGCTTGTGCTGTTTAACATATTCATAAATAATCTGGGAAAGGGAAAAATGAGTGAGGTAATCAGATTTCCAGATGACACAAAATTATTCAAAGTTATTAGAACAGCAGGGGATTGAGGCCAGTGCAAAAAGCTGAGTGTTAAAACTGTGCACAGAAATTTAGTGCACACTTTCTTAACTTAAAAGCTTAATTTATTAACTCCCAATGCAGTAAGCTATTAGCATGCTCATGCATCGGGAGTTAAAAAATGCACATAAACTGGAAAATGTGCACAAGGAGAAAACATTATTTATGTTCAGAAAACATAGTTTTTGTGTGAAAATCATGTTTTCCACGTATAAAGTATGATTTATGTTTACAAAAAAATGCTTTCTACATAGAAAGCATTTTTTGTGTACATAAATCATACTTTATACGTGGAAAACATTTTGTGTCCATAAACCATGTTTTCTGCACAGAAAATATGAGTTATGCACACAAAGCATGCTTTTCTATACATAAAATACAGAGTACAGGTCCAGGCACCAGAGCTCCAGCTTCTGCCCATAAACTGACATTAGCTCTGGAAACTTAACTCTACCTCATAGTAGGACTAAAATTTCCAGCACTAAGAAAACACAAGATAAGTGCATCTCTCTGCATTGGTGGAATAGTCAATGCTTTCATTTGCATGCAATTAATATATAAGGGTACTAACTTAAGCACACATTGTTGCATGCACATTTTTTTTGTACAAAACTAAACTCCTTGCTGCATTGGCAGTAGATGCACATAAAATGTGCACATAGCTGAGGGTTAAACATTGCCCTCTGCCGAACACACCTATTGCATTGGCCTCATTGTGAGAAATTGCAGAAGGGTCTTCCTTGTAAGACCAGAAGCCTGGGCATCTAAACAGCAGATGGAATTTCATGTGGAAAAGTGCAATGTGATGCACATAGTGATAAATAATCCCATCTATAGGTACACAATGATGGGTTCCATATTAGAAATCACCACCCAAAGAAAAGACTTTGAATCTTTGTGGACAATACTTTCAAATCCTCATCTCAATGTGTGGAGGCAGTCCTAAAAAAAACCCCAAAGAGAATGTTAGGAACATGTTGAGAGAAGAATGGTGAATGTACAGAAATTGAGAATATCATATTGCTTCTATATCAATCCATGGTGCTACCGCACCTCTAATATTACATTCAGTTCTGGTCACCCCATCTCAAGAAAGACATATTGGAACTAGAAAAAGTACAGAAAAGGGCAACAAAAATGAAAAAGTGTATGGAACAGCTATAAATCAGCAAATAATGACAAGTTACAGCGGTAGTATTCATAAACAGGCATTAATATCTAACAAATGACATGTTCCAAAACATATTAACTAAAAAACTAGGACATCAAATAAAATAATATAACAGATTTCACCGATTTCACTTATTAGTCAGTACGTTGTGTTGGGATTCTTACCTTCTCTCGATGAATTTATTCCTCATGCTTCAATTAGTATCTCTTGTCCTTCTTGTTATTGTAACTCTCTGCATTCTGATGTTAAGTTAGGTTATATGTATTTTTGAATAGCCATGTTTACAGCTCACATTTAAATCTCTTTCTATCTGGTATCAAGCATAATATCTCAGGTAGAGAGTTCCAAAGCTTTCGACCTGCTATGGAAAACATATGATCTCTTACTTGTGTCAGATGTGTGCACGTTATAATAGGAACAGTCAATAATCCTTTATTTTGAGATCTTAGTGTTCATTGAGGTGTGTATGGTTGTAATGTCATGCCAGCATACTCTGCAGCTAAGCATATTACCAGTCCCTGCCTTGTGGTAAACATCCCTAGAGATAGAAAACCTTAACAGCCTGACTTGGTGAAATCTGGAGGCTCTAGATGTACTTATACACCAAATTTAGGCACTCTCTTGTGTTTTAAAACCCATCCAGTGAATCCAGCCTCCTTTGTCAGGGTGCTTTTCCCATAGAGTTATGGTAATACATACACACACACTCACACACACATACACACTAGATGTCACCTCTGCTCTTGGCATAGAAGGTTCTCTTTCTCCCCACATAAATTTACTACCCGCTAGTGAACTTAGATTTGAAAAAACACAGACGAGATAGCCCAAAAAAGAACATCTTTTCTGCCCATTAAGATACAGTCTAAGCCAGTGGTTCTCAACATTTTTTCGGCTGGGACACATCTGACAGATGGTTCTCACATGCGTGACACACTGAATAGGTGACCGTCTCAGAGCAAAATGTAAATATACATTCTGCATCCTCAGGAACCCCCTCGATCCCCAACAATGGGTGCAGAGCAGAACTATGGCATTACCCGTACAACTCACCAATCAAAAAAAGATATTCTGGTTCTGATGATATCTTAGTAAAAGCAAAACAAATTCCCTTTACTGGCAGGCACAATATCCCTCCTTATGAAAATACAGTAATTTACCACTAATGCATGTCTTATTGAGAAAACACAACCAATAAGATAGATACAAATGCCTACATGCTAGTAATATACCTCACCTCAGTCACACACCCAGAACTGACCTTCACCAAGTACAGAAAAACCGCAAATTATAAATATGGAGACAAACTGGAATGGAAAACCAAAAAAGCCACTCTGTATGCAGTGCAAAATGGAAAGAGAAATATAGCACTTAACATAATAATGCACACAAACTAATCTGCACAAAGTTAAACCTGTATTATGGATCAAACTCAAACAGTAACAACCTTATCTATGAAAAGGCAACACTACAAATATTTAACCAGGCCCTAAACACTAACACACCTCCTATTAGGAAAACAGAGCAAGCCAAGCTGCTATAGATCTCCACTCAGAAATAATTGTAAAACTATACTAATAAATGTTACAAAACAGCTGATGAATAGAATAACATCCAACAATTAAAAACTCATAAAAATGATTAATTGTCCAAATATCAATAAAATATTTCAAAACAGCAGACATCACATAATACCCAATAATTAAAATGGCAGTCAATCAAGAAAAATAAACTTTAAAAGCTGCTCTTACTTACCCTCTCCAGCAACTCTCCTATTCTTACTCCTTGCAGGCCAATAGCACTCACCAGAAGCAGCAGTGGCTGCTGAAGCTCTGTCCTCACAGTCCTCTTCCTTAGGGCCCACAACCAGTCACTCAGGTCACTTCATGACCAGTCTCTGTCTCTCACACACTGTTCCGGTCCCGGGCCGTGCCCCGGTCCCTTCACCTACCTCGGGGGCGGCCCGGGCCGTTTCGCGAAGGTTTCAGGCCTCCAGGCCCTCCAGCGCGTCTCTCCCTCCTCGGGAGAGACGCCGACGGCTCGATGCGGCTGGCCCTGCCCCTGACGCGCGCGCGGGGAGGAGCTCCCCTTAAAGGAGCCAGCGCGGGAAAATCCATACTGCACCTGTGGATGACGTCAGACGCCCTCAGGGTATATGTACCCTGCATCTACTACAACCCAGTGCCTTGCAACAAGGTTCCCGAGGTTGGTTTGTGCTGCTGTGGTCTTGGTTATCTTCGTCCTGCTTCTGCCTTCCCTTCGCTGTTGATTCTTCTGGCTTGACCCCTGGATTGGCTTCGGATCGTTCTTCTGGCTCTGACCCCTGGACTGGCTTCGGATTGTTCTTCTGGCTCTGACCCCTGGACTGGCTTCGGCTCGCTCTCTGGCTCTGACCTTGGACTGGCTGCGGACCACTCTCTGGATACCGACCCCTGGACTGGCTACGGACCACCCTTGGACTCCGACTCCTGGACTGACTTCTGGATTTCCTACGACCTGCTGGAGGCGCCAGCCGTCCGGACCCACGACCTGCAGGAGGCGCCTGCATCCGGATTATCCACATCCTCTGGAAATCACCTAAGTCCCAGCGGCCGTGTCCCTACAGGCTCCTCCTGGGGGGACTCTGGCTTCCAGGGTGAATCTCCTAAGTCCCAGCGGCTGGACTCCTAAGGGCTCCTCCCGGAGGAGTACCGGTCTCCAGGGCGTCCCGGGGCTTGCGCGCGCCGCTGAGCCTATGCAAAATAGGCTCGGCGCGCGCAGGGGGGGTTTGGGGTAGGTTTTCGGGGGTACGCGCGTATCGTACGTGCGTACCCCTTTGAAAATCTACCCCTTGGTTTTTTATTTTATTTATTTAACAGGTTTTATCGACCGTCGTTTAGTTACTACTTTCACAACGGTTTACAAACAATAGGAAAATGAATACAGCATATTTATAATAACATTAAAAGTCATAAAAAACAAATTAACACAGGTTGTTAATAAGAAAGTAACAAGTAAAAAGATAAAACAAATGATAGATAAAAGAAATAATAGATAAAAAGGTAAAAGCACTGAGGTTCATTTCATACATCTATACTCTAGGTCTTTTTAAATAACCATGTTTTCAGGTTTCGCTTAAATATTTTGAAGTCTGATTGTAGTCTCAGTTCGGATGGCATTTCATTCCAAAGTTTTGGTCCTGCTAGTGATATAGCTCTCTCCCGCACTGATGTTAATTTAGCTGTGTGGTTAATTGAACTATCGATTTACAATTTGAACATACATAAAATTCAAAATAAAACGGAATAAAAGACATTGGTAGATGGGTGGATTATATAGTTAAAAACATAGATGGATATATAAATTAGCCTTCAAATAACATAATCGGGTAGCTAGAGAGGAAGAGGACATTAAAATAGTAGGTTATGTGATGTAAGTGCAAAAATAGGTTTTTAAAACTTTTTTACATTTTTTAATATTGGAAGTGAGACGGATGTCTGGTAAGGAGGTCCATAAAACTGGACTGATGACTGAAAAAGCGTGCTTGTGGGTCAGATCCAATGTGAGTATTCTGTTCCCCCTTCAGCCTGCTGTAATAGGGCTCCTAATATGTGTAATCCTCCTACCCCCGATGAGTCTGGAGTAGTTCCTCTCCCAGCCACATAACTCTGTACATTAGTTTCATTAGAATGTTTTGGGAAAACAACCCAGAGCTGCTTTCTGGGACCCAAGGAAGTGTAGTTGACCCAGCAGTGTACACTAGATCTGCCTCTCCCCTAGAAATTGAGCTGAGATGAGGGTGGCAACCTGTTCCTACTTTCCTGCACAAACAGACAGAACACTGATCGGTTCTGGATGCACAAGGAAGGCACAGCAGAGCTGTGCGTGTTGGAGCTGCTTACCTAGAGACAGGACAGCCACACCAGCCAGGTTAGGGTATTATGTGTTGTGACAATTGATAAGGCCAAGAAGTGTAATGGCCAAGACTGAAGATAAATAAAGTCATTGGCTGTTTGTCCCACTACTTCAGGCACTACTATGTGTCAATTTCCTGTCCAAGTTGCTGCTTAGCAAACCGGCTTCCCACAGTCCCCCCCCTGCCCCCCACCACCTCTGGTGACCATACTAGGGTAGGGGGAAAGATGCAAGAGAGTAAATGAGGGGATGGTCAGGGCAAGCTGGGAGGTATCCCAAAGATCGGTGGACATAGGTAGAATATTAGGGGGAGGGACTTTACTCCCAGAGATGAAAGAGCACTGAGCCTGTCCCATTTAGTAGTTGCTTTAAGGTACCGGTCTGTGTTGCGTATGGACACGTCTGACCCGGGGGGGGGGGGGGGGGGGGGGGGGAGTGAATGAAGGGTTCGGAGGGAAGCAGAGTGAGGTAGAAGAGAAGACCAAGAGAGTTAATGTGGTGGCGGGGTGGTGAACCATGGCATGAAGGACAAGGACCATCAGAACAGAAGGACAAGGATCACCAGAACCGAAAGGAGGAGAGAGGCCAGAGAAGAGGAGTCTAATTCTGTCTACCCTCCTTCTTACCTGTGTGACCCTACATCCGTAGCCTTTGCCCTACAGTGCTTATTGAGCTCTGCTAGAATTAAAATGGCTGAGGGCTGAGCACTGCAGGAGGCTGGAGGTGAAGGATCACCGGGATAAGTAAGCAGACAAGTGTTTTGGTATCTATGTGTGTATTGAGTGTGTGCATTCCCTGCCCTCTCCCTAGCTACACAGTTGCACTTTCTTAGGGGCTACAAAGGCCCACATCTAATTTTCTTCCCTCCTTCCTTAAACATTCAAGTACAAGTCTCCTCAACATGTCACTTCCCTCTGCTTAGGGGAGCAGAAAGCTACTGGTGTGCTTGGCGTCTTCATCAGTCTTCTTGGACATGGATGTGTAGCCTTATATTGTACTGCATGATCTTCGCTTGTCCTCCTTTGGTGTGGAATGAAGAGATCTACAGCTAATGCTGAATGAATTCCTCTCTCTCTACCCACCACACCCAACCCTCTCAGCTGCCCTCCTTCTTTCCCTTTAAATAGTTAACTCTAAGGCTGCCACACTGCCCTGGGGCTTAGTCACCACCTGCCTCCTGTCCCTGGGCAAAGGTTGGAGAATCTGTCCTTCCAGTCCACTCACTGGCTGGCAGGGTTTCTTTCCCAGGTTATTTGGTTATTCCAGCAATTTCTCATGGTCAGATGCTTGTGAGACCCCTGGGCATTGCTTGGGGAGAGGGCTCAGTGACCCTCTCCCTGGGGGGATCAGCAGAGGGAAAACCTGCCCCACTGTAACCTTCCTAGGAAGCAGAGGAATGGTGAGGAGCCTCTGCAGCATCTTCTTGTTTTTCAGACATGTTTTTGGTAAGACAATTTGGTTAGAAGACCTGGGAGTAAGACTTTGGATGCCCCTTCTTCCTTCCCTGACAGAGGAACCTCGACAGCTGTGTATGTTCCAGGGGATCCCTTGCCAACTTGGAATGAGAGAGAGAGACTGCACGACACATTGGAAAACTGTCAGTAAGATCTAGATTTCTTTACATGCGAGGACCTCCACTTGCAGGCCTAAGCAGAAAGGCGCGTTCAGCTAACCAAACCTTCTGCATGCACTTCAACACACATTCTAAGTGGGTAAAAATGAATGCTAATGCAGCAAGGAGTTTTGCATGCTGAAAATGCGTTTCCAAATGGCAGTACTGCTTAGCGCCCTTGCAGGGAAATCCCATGCCAATGAGGACATTAAGCATTACCCCCTGTTACAGACAGACTGCATCTGGGCAGCGGACCTTACTTTGCGCTAGAAAGTTAACCCCTGGTTGCCGCTGGAGTTAAGTTGGCAGCACTATTCTAAAAAGAGTCAAAAAAGTGACAGAAACATGAAAAATAGTCTAACACGGTGCAGGCAGCTGTTCCCATTTCCCCCGGATAATAACTGACTTCTCCGAGTAAGTGGCAGCAGCCACCACTTACACAGATAGCCTTGTCAGGGATGCCTCCACCCTCTTCCACATCAGGAGTTTGCTCTAAATAATACTGGCATTTCAAAATATGCAGTGAAAACTTGTGCCCCTTTTATTAGCGCAAAGATTATTGCACCAGCCTGTTAGGAGTCTTGACCCCTTGGAAAGACCAAGGAATTGAGACTCTGAGTGCAGGGGCACTGCTAGCATTGGAGAGGTTTTTGTTTTTTTTAACAAACAACATAAAACCTGGCAACCTGTGAAACACTATTAACAAAGGCCTATCAAAGAAAGGAGAGACACACACACAGTGGCCAATATAAAACATATTTATCTAAAAAATTGTTAAAAACTATGTACAATATAAAATAATAAAATCAAATAAATAGGACAGGGAAGGTAAATACTAGGGACCAAGCCTATTTACAAGAAAAGAAAAAGGGGCCGGGACAATAGCAAGGCCAGAAACTGCAGATATAGGTACTTAGCTGAAAAAGGCCCATGCACCAAGCCAAGGCTAGCAGAATCATGCCATGACATCGCAGGCCCTTGGCTTAGCCCTGGGATTCTTCGGCAAGATCCCCTTTGGCAGCTCCCATCGCCCTCAGCCGTTCCTCCATCATCTGCAAGGCCTGAGCAAACTACTGCTGAGAAACAGGCTCAGCACCTAGAGCGAGTGCTCCAGACACTGAGCCTGGTTCTCCAGCCAGACCAGCAGATGATGGAGGAGGAAGCTGAGGGTGATGGGGGTCCTCTCTCGGCCAGCAAAGGCTGGACAGTCTGTCTCGGCATTCCTGCTACCCCGATCCAAAAGGGGAGGAAGCCGTCCTTGGAGGGGGAGTGGGTGCTGTGGCCCGTGTTGTCCCTCTGCTAGGGGTTGGACCACCACCGCTGGTGTCTGTCCTGCTGGTGGCTGGGGTGGGGGAGGAGCAGCCTGCTCCTCCCCAGTGGTGGTAGCTGCCATCAGTGGGGGCAGGCGCTGGTTCATCATCAGCGGCCTCCTCCAGGACTACTTTCTCTTCCACTTCTTGCTCCTCTTCCTCCTCCTCCTCCTGCTCCTCCTCCATTTCCTCCAGTGATGTGTTGTCATCTGTGAAGAGAACAGCAATAGCAAGTCATGTGCTTTCATTCTGGTAGAGGGTATTGCTCTTGTGACCAGTTGCGTATGTGGTACCTAACTGATAGATACATCTTTGGATATTCAGAATACCTATTTCAGCTGGTTGTTGTTTGATGCTGTCTTGCATGTGCAGTGGGCTGTGTGTTAGACTCTGTGACAGGGTTTGAAGTGATGGGTAATGGTTTAAATAGCAAGGCATCTACGGCCATTAGGCTGTACATACCAGTTGTGTTGGATAGGGCCCATATAATTTGCATGCAAAGAAATGTTCGAGTGTTTGTGAAGAACCAGAAGGTATTCCAGCTAGTTCAGAGGGTACCTTTCACACCTCATGACAGCGCTGCCTGTGACTCTGAGAGCATTCTTGGTGTGTGTGTCTGTGTGTGTGTGTGTGTGTGTGTGTGTGTGTTAATGAGGATTTTGGTAAGCTGAAAGCAGAGGCAGGCAGTAGGCCCATGTGTGAGTGCTGATAGAAACAGGACCTATACAGATCTTGTGAATATGGCTAAGAGAGGAACTTGCCTTCAGCCCTAGCCCGCCGAGCACGCAGCTGGTCCAACCAGCCACCGGGCCTTCTTCTTCAGGTCCTCGATCTATAGGAAGGAATAGGATGAAAGAGATGAGTTTGCATTTTAACTGTAACAGAGGCTTCCTGTAATGGTATGTCAACATGTATCCTACTGATGTCTGAAGTTGGAAGCATGGTTCTTCTGTACAGAGAAGTGATGCGATGGCACCTGCACAGGCAGCCTGCATGAAGGGCCCTGATACCCTAGGTCACTATTAAGGTAGCTGTGCAGTGCAGGCAGTGACCATATCCATTTACATAGAGGGGACAGCTTTGTGGAGTATGAAGAACCATGCAACAGACCCTAATACACCACCTGAGTCAATATGTTTGCCTGTATAATGTTATATATGTATATTAAAAAATGCTTTTTAACGTATGTTACATTATACCGGCAAGCATATATTTACCCAGGTGCTATATTTTAGACAATTCTGGTACCTTAGTGCACCCCCACATGCACCCCTACCTACCCACAGCCCCAACTGGCCCCCCCCCATGCACCCCCACATGCACCACTTACCCCACATGGGTAGGAAGCTCCTCTATTAAATGCTGCCTGTAGCTCCTCCCAGGCCTGCCTGCTTCTCCGCAGGCTGTGCCTCTCACCAGCAGGCGGAAAAAGCCTTTTTTCATTGACTACCGTGAGGGACGCCAAGCGGGTGACGTCCCTGATGGTGAAATTGGGCTGGTGTTCTGGTGGGGGCATCGTGTCACAGGAGACCTGGGAAGAAAGGGAAGTTCTGCCCTCAGGGAAGTGTGCATGCGTGTGCGTGTATGCATGCCCAGATGTGTGCATACTTGTGCATGGAGATACATATGTCCGCCCGTATATGCACTCATACCTGAACAATAGACCGCATCCATATGCATGAATCTTGTAACGTGTGCACACACTTGCGCACATGTTGCAAAATGCCCTCTTTTTCTTGTGCGTGCATATATATATATATATACTCATTCATGGTCGCGATCGTACATATCTTAAAGCTACTATCTTTATAAGCAAATCCTAAACTCCATCTAGCTACTCTCTTCCCATTCCCTCCTCTCAACAGCGTTTTATCTCTTTTTGCCAGGGATAGAGACCAGGAAGCAGTATAAATTGTTTTCATGCGTGCACGCAAATCTTATGCTGCCACATCAGTAGGGTTCCATATACACTTGAACATGTAACTTGTTTCTCACACCCATACTAAGCTGCTCACAGGATTAGTGAACCATGGGTAAATGCATGCTTTTAGTCTCTTGCAATTCTTCTGCATAAAAAAAAAGTAAATTGACCCTTAAGTGTTCCAGATGTTAGCATGACTATTAAGAAATCCTAGAAAGAGGTTCTTAAAAGATCAAAAATCTTCTTTGATGCCCTGTAGGCATAGTCTGAGAGCTTTGATAAATAATGTAATGCTGGTGCAGAATAAAATGAAAAGATCAGTTTCTAGAGTGAATGAAGCCTAGCGAATCACATGATCTATGGTAAGCTTTGGAATACTTAGTAAATGAAGTCATCCAAACAGCATTAAACAGTTATGTCTCTGTAGCTAAGACTTGTTTATGGAAAAATCCATTTCTGTTACTGGCTTACTCAAGTATATAGTGACCTCTTCTACCTAGTCATACAGGTTTTTCTTCCACAAAGTAATGCTCATTCCAGACAGTCAGCATCTTTGACATTTCTCCCTAGAGAAAAGAGTCTTTGGTTTGTCCTCTCCATTTTACTTGAGTTCTTTTAGATTTGTGCCATTATCTATACACACCATAGAAAAGTATTTTAGCAACAGGTCAAATATAGCTTTCTCTTCTTTTGGATTCCTAAATCACAACTGAATGGAGAAGCGAAGAGTTACATCAAATGTACATTAGATAAGCTTAATGGTTGATGGCCTAAACTCATTAAATGCAGACCATTCCTTCCTGTGTTCATCCCCGACTTCATTGCTGTTATATTCAACATTTGTAATGCAGTCCATTAAAATATATTTAAAATGGAATGCTTTACTGAGACTAGTTATCTTAGTATCCATGATTCAGAAGTTGTATCAACGTTTATGAATTTCAATACATACAATTAGTATAGAGTACTATTTCAGTTTAATGCAGCTGACAGCAAGCAAGCAAGCGCAAAAAAAGAATTGGGAAATTAGCAGTAAAAGCACAAGCAAAGAGATAAGTGACTTAATATGTAATTTCACGTAATAGTTGGGTGCAAATTTTTAATAATAAATTTTATTGGGTGAGAGGAAAAATTTTTTTCACATTTGAAAGAAAAAAAGAAAAAAAGTTAACATTCTCACGTGGGATTGGTAGATGACGTGATCTAACAGTGCCATAACATGAGAAGGGTTGTAGCCCTGTACAGGGCAAGAGCCTGTGAGACTGTGAGCACTTTAATCTGATACCTTTTCCAGTGAGTTTGTTTGTTGAATCATAAAATTATAGTGATTGTTTTTTAGCAATTATCCTCAAAGGTATAACAGGTTTTTTGTTGAGTTTAATGTAAGGTCCATGAAATTATTATATAAAATATACTGTACATAGTAATGGCTTGAGTCTTCTTTTCCTATGACATTAATTTTTACTTTCATTTCAAACTATGGGGGTCATTTTCAAAGGCTTATCGCGTGCGATAGCATTCTGGGAGTGGAGTTCGAGCGGCGAGGGGAGGAGTTGAGGCGGCAAGGAGGCGAACTCGGTGGTGTCTTTGCTGGTGGCATTAAGGTTAGTATTTATTTATTTATTTTATTTATTTAAAAGTTCTTATATACCGCACAAAGGATAAATATATATCCGTCTAGGCGGTTTACAAAATGGTCAAGCACATACATAATTTAAGAACAAAAACACAAACAACTTTAAAACAAAAGTTAAATACAATGCAAGGAATCATGAAAATTATTACAGATGAAACGCTTGAGTAAATTAGTGTGTTTTCAGTAACTTTATTGTTGCTAGTAGTGTGCCCAATAGCGCCACCTTTCACGGTGGCGCTATTGGGTACGAAAGCTGGCAGCGATAACACCGCGGTGGTGCGATGGCTGCCAGCTTTCGCAGGCCCACCCCCCATTTTCACTGGATTCACCATTCTGTGATAGAATGGTGAATCCAGGCCTATGTGAAAAGACACAGACAACTCTGTGTCACTTTATATTCTAGAACTTCCACTCAGAATTAATCCAGTTTACCTTCCAGGATGCTCACACATCCGTGGGCCATGCATGTGTGTGAATTCAAGAAACCTCCCACCCCAGTGAGAATCATCATGCCCCCGCCCCCCCCCCCCCCCCCCCAGCCCTCAACTAACATATCCTTCACGTTTTATGTCGATAGAACACCAAACAGAAAGGTTATTGGGGGTCATACATGAACACATGAACAAAGACATGGCCAATCTCATAAGCCTTCTTTCCCATCAGAAAACTTAAAAGAACGTTGCACTCACCTTCTACAGTGTAAAGTGTTAAAAAAGGTACACTGCAAGAAATGCATCTCCACTATAAATGTTGTGAGCAATTTTTAAAGGGATTTTCCACAGGTAAACGAGTGCTTGTTCACAGAGAAGGCACATTTGAAATTTGCACCAGCCATCTGCAGGGAAAAGGGGCAATGCTGGGGGTGGGGTAGAGCTGAGGCAGGCCAGAGAAAGCAAATGTAGGGATTTCATTTTGAAATCCCCATTGCTTGCTTTCCACAGCTTTAGCCTGCAGATGTTATATCTGCAAAGCTTGCAAGGTAAAGATTCCCCGCTGGCACCAGCCCGCCATCAATTTTGAAAGGGAAACAGTAAAGGGAGACTCCCTTTGAAATGATATTTGCATGTCCATAGGTATAAAGTACTCATGGGCCTGCCATGTGGCCCCTCAGAATTGTTCTCATTATTACATTTAGGGTGGTCCACAATACTGCATTTCAATTTGCCTCAACCACTGAGAGCAGCTAGATCTAGAACAGTATGATAATTGATAAAATGTCTAATGCATAATGGATCTGATTGTTTCCTGTTGGCCATAAAGTGATAATTGACATCAAAATCAGAATGTATTAATTGGATTCCGTTGTATTTAATAGGGTTGTGAATCAGGCTTCGGACGATTGAAAATATCGTACGATATTTTCAAAATCGTCAGAAATCAGGAGCCCCCCAAAATGATAGGAAAACCCCATGATATTGTTTGTGGGGGTTCTCTTATCGTTTTGGGGGAGGGCGGGAAAAACGGCACACAAAATAAACCCTATACCCACCCCGACCCTTTAAAACGAATCCCTTAGCTTCCCCCACCCTCCCAACCTCCCCAAAAACGTTTTACAGGTACCTGTTGTTCCAGTGGGGGTCCTGGGAGCAATCTCCCACTCCCAGGGCGTCGGCTGCCACTAATCAAAATGGCGCCGATGGCCCTTTGCCCTTACCATGTGACAGGGTATCCGTGCCATTGGCCGGCCCCTGTCACATGGTAGGAGCATTGGATGGCCCGCACCATTTTCCACCAGGGCAGGAGTTTGAAACCGTGACTGGTCCGTAGGTCAAAGAGACTAGGAGAGAGAATGTAGGAGCAGGGATACTGGCCTGTTTCAACCCAGTTAACACCTTAGGCCGGAGTTCCTTCACCTTGTCTTGGAGCCGACAATCAATCCGAGTAGCTAAGGCTATCAATTCTTCCAGCGAGTCAGGTGTCTGGCGAGCGGCCAGCTCGTCTTTCAAACGGGTATCCAGGCCTCTGCAGAAGTGAGTCTTGAGACATCTGGGGTCCCAGTGAAGTTCCGCTGCGAGAGTCTTAAATTCTATGGCAAATTCAGTCAATAATCTGTTGCCTTGCTTCAAGTCCACCAAAGCAAATCTGGCAACAGATATACGAGCAGGGTCATCAAAAATGGATTTAAACACGTCCAGAAATTCTTCTAGGTCCTGCAATATAGGGTCCTTGCATTCCCACAAGGTAGATGCCCACGACAAGGCTCTCCCATCCCATCCCATCTTAGAGAAGCTCGTGGGAAACAATGAAGGTTGTAAGGTGAAATGTAAGCTGCACTGGCTCAAAAAGCCCCGCGTCTTCTGGAGTTCTCCAGAGATGCGAATAGGAGCTGCCAGTGGAACAGCAGTCCTTAAGTTACCTCCTGTAACTGACCTTCTTGAGTAGAAGCTGTGCCTTGTATATTATGTGTGTGAAGCTGATGAAATGCTGCATAAGTCTCTCCAAGGTCTCTTGCTGTTCTGAGATGCGTTGAGCCAGGCTCGGTAAAGCCTGCAAGACGGAGAGTTGTGCTGAATCCATGAAATGCTGCAGTAAATCTTTCCAAAGTTTCTTGCTGTTCTGAGATGCAATGGGCCAGGCTCGGTATAGCCTGCGAGGCACTAGGTTGTGCCGGATCCCAGGAGTTAACAACATCCCAAATTTTAAGCTGGATTCTCAGGAGTACTGCTTCTCCAATTTTAAAGCCGGAGTCACTGGAGTTGCGCTTCTCCAATTTTAAAGCCGGATTCACTGGAGTTAGCAATCTGATAGGGTTTTCTCCCCCAGAGGGGAGGAGTTAGCAATCTATTAGGGTTTGCTCCCCCAGAAGGGAGGAGTTAGCAATCTATTAGGGTTTGCTCCCCCAGAGGGGAGGAGTTAGAAATCTGTTATGAGTGAGCTCCCCAGGAGGGAGGAGTTAGTGATCTGTTAGAGGTTTGCTCCTCCAGAGGGGAGGAGTTGGCACTCTGTTATAATCTCCATGCTGAGTTGCAATCTGTTATGGTTCTGATGTCTGATGGGCGGAGACACAGATGAGAGCTAGCACTCTGTTATGCTCAGCTCCTGAAGTGGGAGGAGTGAGCACACTGTAGTAAATATGTGAATCCTTGGGCTGATGGCAGATGACAGTGCCCCCAAGAGGATATCCTGAGAGGGACCACCGACTAGGCTTGAGTATGGAGACAGACACAGATAGTTATTTTATTAGACAGGTTAGTAGGACCACCAGAGGTGGCAGTAGTGAGCTGGTATGCCCGGCAGGGCTGAAGTCCCTCAGATTCTGGAACTGCGATCCCAGGGTTGCTGAGCTGTAGAGAGACTATAGATAGTGAATAGACAGGGTATGCTGTATACATAGCCAGTAGTAGATTATAATCTCACATAGAATCTTAAGGAGTCTCAGTAGCTGGAAAGAGTTAGGCCCTTGAGGAGTGAGTACCTGGTCCCAGGGAAAGCTCTGAGAGAGCGGTGGCAACTCACAATTGTCTGTATCTGTAATAGCTTCTAGGCAGTAGAGAATCTTTAGTCTTCAGGAACATGGGCCCTCAAGGAGCGAGTACCGGTTCCTATCTGCAATCTGAAATAGAGAAAAGAGAGTGGGCCCTGAGGAGCGGGTACCCCTGGTAAGTCCAAGGAGGCAGATTAGCTTTGACAAATCCGTATTCCTAGACCGAGTACTATACGTAATTCGTAGTCAGTAGTCCGTAGTCCTTGCTAACTTGAATAGTAAGCACAAGTGAAGACCTTTTATGTTGGAAGCGGATGACGTCAATTCAGGGGGTCGCCCCTGAGGTTCGCGCCCTTGCTGGTACATACTTCAGAGCGCGCCCTACGTCATCAGGAACATGGCGGATCCGCAGCGTAGAGCCGGTCCAGAATGCCGGGAAGAAGCGGCATGGAGACGCCGCTACAGCAAGCCGTCCATCAGGCCCGGAGGGAGTCGCCACAGAGGTAGAGAGGGTGAAGCGAGGGCGAAGAGCAGGCCCGAACGCAACAGTCTCGTCCCGTCCTGGGGCTTCCGAGCTCCTGTTGTCTGTCCTGTGTGGTCCGTGACCACCTCGGCTGGGGTGTGTAGGGCGCTTTGGCGGATATCTTTTCCATTGGGCCAAGGATCCTGCGCGTCCTCCGTCAGCGCCTGGAGGCCTGATGTTTTAGCCTATTCTGATGTCTTGTTGATGTTCCGATGTCTTTATCTTCTGCTGATCACGCCGTCCTCAGTGCAACCTCGGGCACCTCCCAGGTGCGTCTTCACACTGGGTTCCCAAAGCCCAGACCAAGACGGATCGGCACCTCCAGCACCTGAGTCTTTGTCAGTACCTTTTGCCATCTTGAACTCTTGTAATTGAGTCGATGCCTGTGTGGGGTCTGCTTCACCGTCGACATGGTCAGCCACCAGCCAGGCTTGGCTGTGTAGGGCGCGTGGCATGGCAGCGCTCCTTCAGTTTTAGCCTTTATCCTGGGTCCTCGTCTGCAACCTCGTCTGAGTCTACATCTCCACTAGAGTCCTGTGTCTTCATCTCTTCCTCCAGTGCCGATGTCTTCCTCTGCCCTTGACCTCTGTTCGGTCTGTCGCCCTTGCCGTTACCCAGCGGCAGGTCCGAAAGGGCTTGGCATAGCCGGAGGACCACTTGGAGACCACCATTGCGTTGATGGTCTCACCAGAGTGGGCAGGTCCGGAGGAGGGTCAGGGCCTCCAAACTCCTACAGTCTCCCCAGAAGGGATCATCTCTCCGCAAGGGTTCACTTCCCCGGAATCGGGTGCACCCATCTACAGATCTGTTACAGTTATATTGCACTTTGATGAATGCACCTTGAAAATGTATGAAGGATTTGAATTTGTATAGGTCCAGTTTAGTCTGGAATGGAAGAAGCAAGTTAGCTCCCATTATAGCCTATGCTTTTTTTTCCCCCCAAATCAAGCACTTTGTGTTAAAAATGAAAATGGGGCAACTTTATATATATTTTGGCCTGGAGGTTTACTTCTGCTCATTCAAAGCTGGCATCTGTTGAACCATGAGCCTTCATTCACAGCTACCCTTGGTGGGGGGAGGGTCCCCTTATTTTATATTCTCTCCCAACTCATTTAATCCAGTCTTTGCATTAACAATCCTTAACCACAGGCCATATTCCAAGTCTGTCTTCAGAATCCTGCAGTCATGGGCCCTGTGTTCTATAGCAAATTATTGACTTGATATGTGCTATTATGGTACTGGAGTAAGTAGTGAATTACATAATAGAAGCCTTTTGTAGAACTCTGGTATGACACTTATTCTGATGAAGCTTTTAGCTTGTCCATAAAAACTAATGATGCTGTACATGAGCAATTCCTGCAACAATACAATGGATTTATTCATATTATAAAACATGAACCTGGGCAACCCTCTGAACTTAGGTTACAGTTATGTATATTTTGGCATGGAAGATTTGGGTTAAGACTCCACATCTATCAAGGGACAGATGAGTCTGGAGATGATTTTCTATGCTCAGGCCAAGGGAGGGAAAATGGTTGCTGCCATTGTGGCAGCATCTACTGGCTAGCAAGCAGCTATGAACAAGGAATACAAGGGGAAAAGACAAAAACAATCAAAATAAAATCCTATCAACTAAATTCATTTATAAAATTCTGACAGTCCATCTCTAAAATGTCTAATTTTCATGTAGTACAGTAACATCTGAAACTCCACCCTGTTCCCACCTGTTCAATAGTGTATTTCAATTAGCTATTTATCTTCTCCTCTTCTACTTCTTTCCTTCCACTCGGGCCAATCCTGTAAAGTGCGGCTGCATTTACCCTGCTCCTAAGCCGCTTTTAACTCACGTTCCGGCCGCGTTAGCCCTTCCTGCGATCCCGAATCCCCTTTAACCTACTCCTACCGCGTCCTAAATTCCCCGGGTAACCCCTTCCGCCCGCGGCATGTATATTGCATGCAAACGAGCGAATTAGCGCGATATTGCATGCAAACGAGCGAATTAGCTATTCCCCTAGCATCCCATAACCCGCGCCCCGACTAACGCTACCTTTCCCTGCCGCTTTGTCGCGCGTTTAACCTGCAAACTTACCGCCTACCCTGACCCAGGCGGTAGAGGCAGGGGTCAGGGTAGGTGGCAAGCTTTCCCCCAGCCCCCGCTCACCTGCCCCGGCCGCGATCATGGGTGCCGGTCTCCGTGGCAGCCCCAGTCCTCTCCCCTGCTCCCGAAGCCAAAAAAAAAAGCTTTTTTTTTTTTTTTGGCTTCGGGAGGAGGGGAGAGGACTGGGGCTGCCACGGAGACCGCTTTCCCCCCGTGCAAGTAAGTTGTTTCGCCGCTTGTCTCTTCTCCCCCCTCCCGGAGCAGGGCGCGAAAAGCCGCCTTGCTCCGGGAGGAGGGGGGACACTGACAGCGGCGAAGCTTTCCCCCAGCCCGGACACCGGCGAAGCCAGAAGATAGCGGCGGAGAAACGGCGAAACGACTGTCAGTGTCCCCCCTCCTCTCGGAGCAGGGCGCGAAAAGCCACCTTGCTCCGGGAGGAGGGGGGACACTGACAGCGCACAAGCAGCGATGGAGAAACGGCGAAACGACTGTCAATGTCCCCCCTCCTCTCGGAGCAGGGCGGAAAAGCCGCCTTGCTCCGGGAGGAGGGGGGACACTGACAGCGGCAAAACTTTCCCCCAGCCCGGACACCGGCAAAAAACTTACTTTTTTGCAGCCACGAGCACGAACACGATCTGGCCTGCCTTAGCTCCTCCCGACAAGATGGCCGCCTGCACGGGGAAAGCGTGCAATTGGCCGCTGAAGACGTGACGTCACGACATCACGTCTTGAGCGGCCAATTGTACTCTTTCCCCGTGCAGGCGGCCATCTTGTCGGGAGGAGCTATCGGAGCCAGATCTTCGCGTTCCTGCTCGTGGCTCATGGCTGCAAAATTGTAAGTTTTGCCGGTGTCCGGGCTGGGGGAAAGTTTTGCCGCTGTCAGTGTCCCCCCTCCTCCCGGAGCAAGGCGGCTTTTCGCGCCCTGCTCCGAGAGGAGGGGGGGACATTGACAGTCGTTTCGCCGTTTCTCCGCCGCTGTCTTCTGGCTTCGCCGGTGTCCGGGCTGGGGGTAAGCTTCGTCGCTGTCAGTGTCCCTCCTTCTCCCGGAGCAAGGCGGCTTTTCGCGCCCTGCTCCGAGAGGAGGGGGGACACTGAAAAGTCCTTTCGCCGTTGCTTCTGCGCTGTCGCCGCCGTTGCTTCCTGGTATCTGTCATTTCAAATGACATTTGAAATGACAGATACCAGCGTGGCGTGAAGCCTTAGGCCCGCGCACCCAGGATCCTGTATAGGCGCTCTATCCAGTATCCTGGGTTGCGCGGGACTAAGGCTTTTCGGACGCGGCTTACATTTACATATAATTAGGCTTCAGGATCGCGCGGTAGGTGAGCTGCTCTGTGCGGGCGGTAACCGCGGGTGCCGTAGGCACTAACGCAGCTCTTCCTACCGCACGATACAGGATTGGCCCGACTGTGACCTACCGCAAATCAATAATCCAACATTGTGCGTACAGTGATTCATTTAGCAAATTAAGGATTAGCACTGCATATACAGCAAGCCAATTATACCAATAATTTATGGAAACTAATTGGTCATTCAAATGCATTACATGAATCTCACAAATCATAATAGAAATTGCATTATAAATGAAATACAGCCTGCAGTTAACGCAAAAGCGAAAATAAAAAATAACACAGTAAATCTACTCATACAAACAGCATTCTTCACTGCTGCCCTTATACAAGACTACAATTTAATTGACTTTTGAGTATGGCATATTACAGTATTTTATAAAATCTAATATAATCTAAACGAGCATTTATTTTCTGCTGTTACCCAGAATTTCCTAGTTCCAAGAGGATTACAGCAGAAAAAAAAATTACAATGTCAAGGTAATAAAATGTGTTAAACAGGCATTTCAATTTAGATTACTTTAAAGTAATACAAGTTCAAATATTTCCCAGAGGTACCGAGTACAAAATATAGTATTTCATACTGTGGAAGGTAGAAAAAATTGTAATAATGGTATTTCTGGAGCATGGGACTCCAACAAAATGTTGAGCTTTCAGAAAGTTTCCTTGTTTCCTCTGCTGTTGTCTAATAAGGTTTGTGGAAGGTCAGAGGGCAGCTGGCTGATTTTGGAGTTAGCCAAGATGAAAGGCCTTTTAAACCATAGTTTTCAAGGGAAACAATTAATTCTGGCAATTTTATACCATACCATGTTGTACCACAGCAACCCAGTGACAAATATACGTGGCAGACCTTCCCAGTCTGGCCACTAGATGTCACTATCCCTATATTTAGAACACACTATTTAATTGGAGCCTTCTACCCCTTCAGTTCCTCCCACCAGGAGGCTTTGGATTGGGTGACTCAGTGTTATTTCGCCCAGCCAATTATAACACTCGGGGGGGAGGTTCAGTTAGAGAGAGCAGCTGTAGAGTAAACATATATTTTCCATACTCTGGTAGAGCCTCCCAGCCTTGCCCAAAGGAGTCTTCTTTCAGAAGTGATACCTCACCATGCACTCCCTGCCAGAGGGTGCTTCTTATAATTTACAGTGAGGTAGACTTTTAAGTCTGTTACCCCTTTGGAGCAAAGGGCTCTCTTCAGGCGACCTGAGATGTACTCTACTCACTTGGTAGGCAAGCACCAGTGATGGATCCTGCTGAGAGATCTGTGAAGATAGAGAAGACATCCAGATTAAGATTTAAAGCATTTTTGGAACTTAAGAGTGGTGGGAGGTTTTGGATCTCCCTTCCCCACTGGGATTGCAGTGCTGAGGGATAGCCTGGCCCCCTGATTTTCCCCAAGAGAAATCCCAGAAGTAACAGCTAAGGTGAATGAACACCTGAATCAAAGGAAGAAAGAATAAGAGAAGATCCCATCTGGTTTTCCATCCAAGGAATCAGGACAGGCTGGGTGTTCACAGGAAAGATGATGTCTAAAGGTAGGATTTTTGCAGTTAAAAGGGAACCCTCTCACTAGGCTTCCACGGGACAGCTGCTGCACATTTAAAATCACCATGGGCTCTATCCAGAGGTCTGTAATAAGGACACCTACCTACATAGAAAGAACCCTGTAACTAGAGTCAGATGTACACTCATCATTTTGGACATTGAACTGTGTTTAACTTTAAGAATCAGTAAACTTTATTTTAACACCCAGGCCTGGTCCTGTCTGAGTTCTTACATCTCTCAGCCCATGAGAAACACTTAAAGTACAGCGCACACACTGACAGCCTCTTTTCATCATCTGGACCATAAGCGAGAGGTTCTCCCCATAAAACGAGACCCCCCCCCCCCAAGGTATTATGGGGCAGATTTTCAAAAGCCTACGCACATAAATCCATTGGATTTACGTGCGAAGGTGGGGTTATGCGCACCAGGCCTATTTTAGAAAGGCCCGGCAACATGCGTAAAGCCCCTGGGATGCACGTATGTCCCGGGGCTTCGAAAAAGGGGTGGGTAGGGGGCGTGGTGGGGTCAGAGGCTCCTGGCACAGCGGCAAATGGCCGTGCATGCTAGTTTTGAAAATCTACTCCTAAGAGTCAACATGGGAATAAATGGTTAGCCGGAGCAGTGCTGAAGATATAAATTAAATTGTGTGCCCTTGGGACTTAACACATCCCAAGCAAGGGTTACATATATGTAGCTTCAAAACGTCCTATTTGAAGGAAATACTAATATTTCAATTTTTGAATTAAATAAGTATATTGGCTGCAGCCAGCAATGGATGAGTTGAGCCAGGAAAAAAAAAACCTCCCTTGTACAGCAGAATACAGGAAGTCAGATACTCCAAGCAGTAACTTACAACACAACTAGTATTTATCAAAGCAAAGAAAAAGATGCACCTCTGTACATTTCTTCAGGTTTGACACCGGAAGACAATAACTGTGTGTCCTTTTTCTCCATTCTGAAAATTTAAGAAGGTTATGTACTATCTTAAATGTAATTTTGAACAATTTAGCATGTTTTTAAGATTTGAAGATTAAAAAAAAAAGTATCTATTGGGACAATTCAAGGAATGTTAAGTTCTTTTCAAGCCTTGGAATCTGTACAGCTAATGCTTGTGAGTGAGCTGTGCACTTTCTTAATTCATTACATATGTTGTAAATAATATACCCCAGTATCAAACTCCAGATTTATAACCTCTCATGAGGCATTGCTTTATTACCTGCTCTATGAACCTCTGCTAGGTTCTATAGAAAGCAGCAAACACTGATACAGTTCCAGTGGAGTATGTATTTTCAAGCATCATTATCTATGCCTACTATCAAGACTCCAGCTCTAATATGTAGAGAGAGATAACATTCTGGTATATCAGAGCCCAGATATTGGGCATTAACATTATAAACAAGTTTTGCTTCATCCCAGTGGTCCAATTACCATTACCCAAAAGTCTGTTTTAAAACAGTAAGCAGATTTTTGTACTATAGAGTCCACACAGTGCTGGAAAGTTGGCAGATACTTTTGTTTAAACAATGATCCCAACTAGTCTATTGGCAGGTGTTTCCATAATACTTTGAGCATAATTCTTTGAATAGGATATATGCCAAAGAACATAGCAACAGGGGAAAATAGTACTTTTTTCACATTTGGGAGTGTTCTATGTTTTAGATTCATTTCAGGAGACTTATTTTGCCTTGTTCTCCATGACGGCAAAGTGTCTTCCTGTACTCCTAGACACTTACACAGTACAAATAGCATCTTGTCAACATAAAATCAGTGCTATAGTAAATTGTGATTGCAAACTATGTATAACCCTGACTCAGGTGAATTTCAAGGAGTCAGAATATTCACACTCAATACCAGGGCTAAGTTTCTATTGTTCAATCTCTTTTTGCCCCAACTTGTGAATTCTCTGAAGGAGAGAAAAATAAATCTCCAAGGCCCCGAAAGTTCAGTTTATTTTCTTCTCCTGAGTTCCAATAAAGAAAGTGGACACTATATTGGTGTTCCAGCATAAAACTTGACTGAAGAATAGATTCAACATGGACAATGTGGCGCTTGGTATGCTGTCCATAATGAAACTCAGTTCACTCAATCCGTGAATCTGTGATCTGATAACCTCCCTCTCATGTTCCCTTCTTTCTCTTTAGGTGGAAAGTGAAATAGCCCTGGGTAAAAGATAATAATGGGGTCTTCTTTTCCAGTTTGGATTAGCATAGAATCCCTTCTTCTCTTCACTCCTCTCTCTGGGGTAGGAAGGGTGGTGCAAAGAAAAATCACACAGAGCAAAACCATTCAAAAACGAGAAAAACTATCAAGCACTAGATGTGAGTTGAAATAAATCTCTCTTCAGCCAAGGCTTTGGGCCTGTGCTATACAAACTTAAGGGAACTGAAAGGAAAAAGCTCTCTCTCTCTAAACTCTAAATCCCACAGACACTGGGTATCACTTGCTAATATGCAAACAGGAATAAACCTTTGCAGTAAACTCCTATGAGGTACTGTGGAAGACATGGTACATTCTTCTACTTTAAACTACCTTTATCTAACTAGGAAGCTACACTGTTTGGTAGGGATCCCAGTAGGGCCCTACATTCTCCTCTCCATTAAATAAATTTGGGAAAGAACAAAGGAGCAGAGGCCAAAGAGTATATGTTATAAAAATATATTGCAATATAAATAATAACTGAATAATAAATAACATAACTTTAATACAGCAAAGATGAAAATAAAAACACATATCAAATTAATTCTCTAAACATTATATCAATAATAATACTAATTTGGCCATGTTTCAGTACAAATGCCTGCATCAGGCATTCAGACTTGTGCATTTAATTGACAATAAGCAGCAAGACAGAAAAACTTCAAATATAGAAAAATATGATTGGTAAGGCATCTATGGAAAATGAAACTAATTGTTATTATAAATATAAAGAAGTACATAAAAATCAAAATGTAATGAGATACATTTCATAAACACATACCTATAGGAAAAGAACAATAAAATAAAAGTGCAATGGAGATCTATAATCTCTATATAGCCAATCTTAAAATGGTAATAAAATCCCCAACAGAATTTATAGTCTCTAAAAAAAAAGAAGAAAACTAATGATAGTAAAACGTATTGCTAGAGGCTTAAAAAATGAAAAAATAAAATAAAATAAAGCTGAACATATGTAAAAAAATGTTAAATAATGATAGATTTTATTTTAAAAATATAAAATATAATACATTTTATTTTTTAAAAAACCTAATAAGATGGCGCCAGCCGTCCATTGCTCCTACCATGTGACAGGGGCCGACCAATGGCACCGGTAGCCCCTATGACATAGTAAGGGCAAAGGCTATCGGCGCCATTTTGAATACCGGCAGCTGACAGCCCGAGTGCAGGAGATCGCTCCAGGACCCCCGCTGGACCACCAGGGACTTTTGGCAAGTCTTGAGGGGTCAGGAGGGTGGGGGGTTGTAGTAAATTAAATTTAAAGGGTTGGGATGGGTTTTTTTTTTGGAAACTAATACATATGCAACTAATGAACGGATTGGGGTCCCCTGAGAATGGATGCAATGGATTTAGGTCCCGACGAATCCGAATCCCGAATGGGACGAATCCGTCCATGCTGCATATCCCTAAAATAGAGACATTCAAATATCATAAAGATTCCATGCACAGGAGGTTTCCTAGAACAAGGGGTCATGCGATGAAGTTGAAAGGGGGTAGACTCAGGAGTAATCATAGGAAATATGTCTTCTTTACTGAGAGGGTGGTGGCTACATGGAATAGCCTCCCAGTGGAAATGCTGGAGACAAAAACAGTTTCTGAATTCAAGAAAGCAAGGGATAAATACAGGGGATCTCTAAGGAGGTGATATGAATTATAATGCTAACTTAATTGGATGGATGGGTTTATTAGATGGGCTGTATGGTCTTTTTCTGCTGTCATCTTTCTAGAAATATGAGCATCTTGCAAAATACTTCATCTAACCATTTCATGATTGGTTTTATTTTGGACTGCTTTTCTTAGTTATCTAAAAGCCAGCAGGTATGGAAAAATATAGATCAAAGGCCAAGATGACTGCTGAAAACTTGATTCAAGAAGTAGCAGATCTCCAAAGCACTTTAACAGACTTTCCTATCTCTGTGATAGTTGAGGCAAAACAATACTGGTGGATAAAACCCAAACCACAGTCACAGTTAGAGTAATATAGGAAAAGGTATATAGTTTACTGGCCATGAATTTTATGCTGTTCACAGGTAACGTTTATTCAACAGAATGGTAAAGAGAAACTTAGAAACAGCAAAAGTTAATGGCCCATTTTCTTTTGACATACTCATTTTCTGATAGTTGTTTATAGTATCTGTCTTTCTCCCTCATTCGGGTCACTTTTTTTCTCACCTGCTATAATCCTTTTTCCTTATAGCGCCTTTTACTACTTGCAATGTTATTCCATAATTTTCATTTCAATTCTCTTGCTCCTCCCTGTTTTAACTCATTTTACACTCTATGCATATTGGGGTAGATTTTAAAAAGGTACGCGTGGGGGCACATGTGCATGTGCTACCCGGCGCGTGAACATGTACACCCGATTTTATAACTTGTGCACGCAGACGCGCGCAAGTTATAAAATCAGGGGTCGGTGCGCACAAGGAGGTACACAATTGTGCACCTTGTGTGCCCCGAGCCGCGCTGCCTTCCCCTGTTCCCTTCCTCCTAACCTTTCCCCTCCCTAGCCCTACTCTAACCCCCACTGTCCTTTGTCTTACCTTTTGCACCTGCCTCTGGGCAGGCACAAGTTGCGTGTGCCGGCAGCCTGCTGGCACGCGATCCTCTGACACAGCAGCAATGGCCGCTGTGTCGGAGGCCTCTGGCCCCGCCCCCGAACTTCCCCGCCCCACCCCCCCCCCCTTTTGTAAAGCCCCGGGACTTACACGCGTTCCGGGGTTTTATGTGCGTCACCGGGCCTTTTTTAAATAGGGCACGTAATGGCCCTTTTAAAATCCGGCCCATTTTCAATTCATCTCGTTTCTACCTCCTAGTTTTTCAATTCATTCTCCACATTGTTTATATTAATTCTATGCCCTATAATGCTTTGCTTACGGTTTCTGTCTACATCCCTTCTACATTCTATGATGTATACACTTTTACAGACATTGATCTTCTTGGCTCTTTTTACTACTTAAACCCTCCCTTCTCTGCCTTATCTCTGTTTGCTGTTCTACCCATTGTACTTCAATGCTTTGGTAAGTTACTTGTTATGCTCTTTAGTGCATTGTATGTTTCTCTATATACAATTTCTCTTTGATTGGATAGTGTTTTATTCACTTTTTATTTTTTCTTCTCTTTACTTTCCAGATTATTGCCCTGCGAGGTTCCTCTATCCTTTCTAAATTGTGGTAAGGTTTATGTTTTTCTTTCACTGGATTATCTGCTGTATTTGTTTTCATTGCCTTATTTGTTCACATTTTGATTTGTTTATATTTCTAATTTTAGATGTGACTTGGTCCCTCCCGATGTAGTTACATGCACATTCTGTCATAGGAAGTAAATGTCCAGTTCACCTGGTGAAAATTACAGAAGCAGTGAAGATACTACTCCAGAGTCTGATTTATTGTTTTGTCAGCCCTTTGGATTGCAGGTAGTATGCTGAAGATAAATGAAGTTAGACATTCAGAAGTTTGGTTATCTTCCAGAATATGGATTCAATGAACTGGAAGCCCTGGTCGGAGATGATATGAGATGGCAAGTTGTGCAGATGCATTACTTCTTAAACTAGAGGTCAATTGTTTCTTGAGAAGAGAGCAGACTGGTAGTGGCTTTGAATGGTACATCTTGGTGAATGAATCCACCACCAGAATCATGATCTTTCCTTGTGATCACGAGTCAGTAATGAAGTCCATTAATACCCATTCCCTGTTATGGTTTTGAAGTGTTGGAATGGATTCTTGGGTACTGCGGTGATGGTCACGTCCACGGGGAGGAGCCCCGTGAGGAGTCGCAGTACTAGGCTAGACTCTATACACGCAAACACTGATACATTGTATTTATTATATAGCTCGGTGGTACTTCCCAGTAGGGGCAGCAGTGAGGTAACTTAGTTGAAGCAGTCCAGGGGTCCTCAGCAGAGGAGACCAGTCCCACACTCGAGTAGATGGTAGGCAGCACAGGGTGGTAAAGGAATGTCCCGGATGCAGACTCTGAGCGCTGAAGCTGGAGATGAGACAGACTGAACAGATTAGTTACTCACTGAAGTAGATAGCTGTATTGGTGATGATCCTGGCAGGCAGAAGTAGGTAGTAAGGCACCAGAGTAGGAAGAGCAGGAGGAGAGAGTACCCAATATCCCAGATAGGTACCTGTAAGAGAGCATAAGGGCGCCCGAGGAGCGGATACCCAGATTAGAGATGAATTACCCCGAAGGGCAGAGAGAGAGCTTCCAGCGGCTGCTGGGAAGCGGCAGAACAGCTTAGACTGGAGCAATTCCAATCCTTGCTAACTCAGTTTGTTAGCAAATGAAGGGCAGGCTAAATACCTGGATGTCATGACATCACTTAGAGGGGACGCCCCCGAGGTTCCTGCCATGACATGGATAAAAACGTGGGTGGCGTGCGTGCGTGCAACCTAGGAGGCCCTCAGGAAATCCATGGCGAACACCGTTGCCACTGCTGCTCCGGGGACGCTGGAGAGAGCGGCATGAAGACGCGGCAGCAGGCATCTTCCCAAGGCTTGTGGCGAGAGAAGGAAGAAAGGTGAGGCACAGAGGTGAAGCTGTCTGAGACCGATGGACACAACATTCCCATGGTCTCAAGGGTACTGGTAATGGCAGTAGTAATACATGAGGGCAATGACATGGTGGTAGGTACAAAGGACCTCCAAATGTGAAGTACCTTTAGGTATGGAGAGTTGATCTTTTATAGAATGGAAAGTTTACCACCGGCTCCATACAGTGTCCTTTTCTCCCTTTTCCAGTTCCTGTAGCTGAGCCTGTGCAACCATATCTTGCAGCAAGTTTCCACGTATTACCTCCATCAGGTCAGGATTCCTGGTTCCAAGGGTGAAATTCTCCAGTCAGAGATTATGTTGGGAGCTTCTTGTTCTGAAGGCTCTTTGCCTTCTGTCCAGGAGAGAACATCTGCTTTACTGTTCATGGTGCCTGGTTGGTATGTTAATAAGGTATCTAACCAAGAGAAGAAGAGACCACCAAGCTTGCCTGAAATTCATGTTGTATGTGGTCTTAAGGAATTCTAGATTTTGTGATCTGTGAAAACCTGAACTTGATGATGGTGCACCATTCCTCAAAGATTATTTTTATAGACAGGAGCTCCTTGTCATAGACATGAGAGTTCATCTCTGCAGCTGTAAGCTTACAAGAGTAGAAGAAGCATGGATTGAGGAGGTCTTTAAGTCCTCTTCTTTGAGACAGTATAGCCTTGATAGCTATCCTAGTTATGCCAGCTTCCACTATAAAAGATTGCTGTGTGACTGGGTGTTCCTCACATGGGGACATCATTAAAACCATCTTCAGATGATCAAAAGTTAACTGCTGCACATGGGTCCACTTAAAAGGGATCCCTTTCTTAAGAATCTATGTTAGTGGAGCTGCCAATTTGGAGAAGCCCAAGATAAAATGTCAATGAAAGTTTATGAATTCCAGGAAACACTGTATTTCCTTAACGTTTTTGGGATTGGCCATTGGGCCACTGCTTTGACCTTCTTCGGGTCCATCTGTACCCCTTCAGGAGAAATTATGTGTATCACAAATTACATCAATAGGTTGTTGAATTCACATTTCTAGAACCTGGTATAAAATTTGTATTCCTGGGGATGGTCCAGGGCCTGATTAAGCACTGTAGGTCTGTGGAAAATATTAAGATGTCATCCAGATGTACAACTAGACTCTGATATAGCATATCACAAAATATTTCATTCACCAGGTTTTGAAAAGTAGCAGGAGGTTTTAATCCAAACATCATCACCAAATATTTAAAGTGGTCTTAGTGCATTCAAAATGTCATCATCCACTCATCTTGGTTCCTTATCCAGACAAGATAATATGATCCCCTCAAACTGAGCTTAGTGTATATTAGAGCTGCCTGAAGGTGCTTTAAAAGCTCATTAATAAGGAGTAGGGGGTAGCGATTAATAATTGTTATGGTATTCGGGGCCTGATAGTCAATAAAAGGCCTGAGGAAACCATACTTCTTTGGTGAAGTTGGTGAAGTTGAATGTCAAATGAATCCTTTATTCAGGTTTCTTTAAAATATTCATGAGGGGCCTTCAGTTATGGCTCTGACAAGGAATAGATTCTCCCAAAAGGGATTTTTGCCCCTGGCTGCAAATCTATGGGACAATCATATGGGGAAAATGTCAGCTCCTTTTTTTAAATCAAAGACATCCCGATATGCCACATACTTTCTAGGAGTTGTCCAGTACCATCTTTGATTGCCAGACAACACAGATTGCCTGAATTCACATGTTTGGGCCCTGGGCTTTTTCATTAGGCATACAATTCTGCTGGCAATATGTTGATAGGAATATCACCTGCCAGATCTTTCAATTGATATGCAGTTCATGTTGTTCCAGCCACAGAAGATCAAGAATGACCAGGAAGTGTGGCACTCTGATAAGATCAAAACAAAGATTCTGTTGGTGGTTATATATCATAGTTAAAACAAGAGGTTTAGTCTCACTGCTTACTGACAACTGCTTACTGACAACACAAGGGTCCATGAAATTTAAGCCCTTCTAGTGTTGCTTAAAGAACGTGAGGTTCAGAAAACAAATAGAGGCTCCCGAGTCAATTACAGCTAGAATGGGAATTCCATTATTTCCCCCCAGAAAAGTTGTACTGGAATAGTAACAAGAAAGAGATGTGTCCTCAGGACAGCATACATACTTTGAGGGATAGTTATTTATGAACCCATTCCATCTAGTCTGTGTTTCCTTGCTGGGATTATTCTGATTCTGGGGTCTACTTTGGCAGATATTACAGAAGTATCTTGAGAGCACATAAAGGCACAGACCCTTTTGGTTATACCACTTCTTTTCTCCCTTAGAAAGGAGGTATTTCATGCCAGCAACCAGCATGGGTTCCTCTGAGGTTAGAGGTCTGTTGGTGGGGCCTACTGGCTCCCTCATGCTTGTTAATTTTCTTTTTTTCTCCTGACATCATTCTCCCAAGTTTCTCTTAATTCTTGCACATAGGATGAGCAAGGCATCTACGTTAGCTGGGAGTTCTGGCCAGATGAATTCATCCTTGATATGAGCCACCAGAAATGAGTGCAGTGGGCCAGTTCATTCCAGTACAAATCATTCACTAACTAGTTAAACTAAATATTCAGTTATACTCTATTGGCTCTGGTGGTGCCCCAAGATCTAGCTATCCACCAACTGAATGTGATCTGGATCACCGAATGCCTGAGAGAGGGAAGCCATAACATGGTCTGTTTGGTTCAGGAGTGGATCATCTTATTCCAGAAATGGCGTTGTAAATAGGCTAATCATAAAACCCATCTTAACAAGTTCTTACAGATGGAGTGTAGATTTTGGCAAAACCATAGCTTGCATTGGTGCAGAAACCCATGAAACTTGCTCCTAATTCTACCAAACCTTTCAGAACATGGCAATCAGGGTTCTGGAGTTGGCGGATCCGGTTAGGGCTGCACAGCTAAACTACGGTAGGACCTTGGAGGGAATTTGCCTTCAACTCTAGGGTATGAAGCTAAGGTTACATACATTGCACTGCTTCTATAAGGTACTTCAAGTATTTTGGATCTGCAGGAAGCTGCTCTCTTTTAGCTAGGCCTCTATTTGGGGTGGGCCAAACTGTCATGGCCCACTCCACTGAGGATGGAGAGGAGGTAATGCACCTGGGCAGCTGCATACCTTAGAGAAGCCAGGCAGTCCAGAGTCAATATTTTCTGCCTTCAGCATCTTCTGTTTCCTACAGGTTGGTCCCTTGGGTGCAGGCAACTGTTAGTACTTACCAGGCAGAGGCTGGAAACCAGAAAATGATCAGGTTCCAGGAGAGGAAGCAAGAACCAGGACTAGAGTCAAGAACCAGGAACAGAGCAGGAGAGAGAATACAGGAGGACCCAGAACCACGTAAGTAAAATGTCAGGAAACAGTAGGATCATGGTGCAAACTCTATGACTGTTAGACTAGCAAAGGTATGTCAGGTTAGGGCTCCTTATATCCAGCTCTCAGTTTGGGACACAGCTTATGCTGGCTCAACAGGGAGCCTCCAGGTACAGGTATCCCCAATGCTGTTTAGTTCCATATGTATTTATTTATATTCTACTTTTCAGACACTTCAAAATGGATTACATTCAGGTATTGTATATATTTCCTTTCCTCCAGAGGGCTTACATTCAGGGAGGATAACTTTCAAACAAATGTGTGCAGCAGCACATATGCAAGCATTTTATAATCCACACATATAATATAAGCACATTTTATAAAATATGTGTATATCTACTCTTACACATGAATATATGCAATGCATTAAAAGTGAGTATGTCAATGCATTGAATACGCAATAATTTCCTACCTATTTTTAAAATATACTTGCGTATATTTTATGAGCAAAAGTATATGAGACTTACTCATGTAAGTCCCGATTTATGTGCAAAGGTCCACCAATTTAAAAATATGTGCACGTAAATGAAATTAACCAATTAGTTCACCAGTTCGCTCAGATCTTCCCCAGATCATCGAGACCTCCCTGGTTATTCAGCTGGAACTCTCTGCATTTCATCCATACTTCCCACTCAGTTAGTACTATGCAATAAACATTTTTAATACTACTTTTGTCAGATAATTAGCATGTATAAAGATATGTGAATAAGCTGGCAAATGTGCGAGTGTAAGTGTATTTTAAAATAGCAATTTACACATGTCCTAGCTCTAGAATGCCTTAGACTGCTCCTTTTTTACACGCACAGGTGAGCATTTTTTTTACTTTTAAAAAATATGAACTACATGAGTAGAGACTACTTACTTGTATATATGTTGACTTTTACATGCATAAAGTTTTGAAAATTCACCTCTAAGTTTGTGCCTGAGGCAACAGAGGTTAAAGTAACTTGTCCAAGGTCAAAGGAGTGACAGTTGGATTTGAATCCCGACTTCCCAGGGTCATAGACCACACCTCTAACCCTGGGGCTCCAATGAACGATCCCCTGGCCTTAAACACCCAGGACTGCAGGTTCAATCCACAGTGCCCCTTTTCACCACTCTCTAACATTTCTGTCTTTGGAAAATTGATTGAGAGAACTGTAGCTTTAGAACTCAGTCATTTTGTGGAAAGTCGTCAGATTCTAGATGCTGTGCATTGGGGTTTAAACCATTCCATAGTACTTAGACTAAATTACTGGCCTCACTAGACAATCCTCACAGGATAATAGGACTTGCCACTACTGTTGATCACTTTATTTTGTTAGATCATTTACATGCCATTGGGATTGTGAGTCTGTATCTTAATTGGTTCATTTCCTTCTTGGAGAATAGACTTCATAGGGTGATTTTGGGAAAGTACTCCTCTTTTTCATGGCCTCTTATTTTAGTGTCTCTCGAGGATCGATTCTATCCCTATTCTTTATAATGTATATATATATATATATATATATATATATATCTCAATCTTTGGGACACATGATTCAGAATTCTGTTGTATTGATCAGAAAAGAGAAGATGCTATGCTAAACATTCATTAATTATTAAAAGAATTGGATGCTTGGTTAAAACTCCATAAACTTAAACTTAATCCTACTAAAACTATTGTGAGAAAGGAAGATGTTATATAGTCTTTAGGCTGCCTGTGATTGAGTTGAGAGGGCTTCCTGTATTATTGTCCATCAAGTTAGTATCCTTGTGGTGATTGTTGACTCCAATTTGAAAATGGGCAATAAGGTTCAGGTTTTTACTTATGCCTGGTACAACATTTTCAGTCTTACATATTTAATTAAGATCTGCTTACCGTAGTCCATTCATCAATCACTTCAAGGATCAAACACTATAATGCTCTGTTTTTAGGTCTGCATGGGAAGGCTTTGCAGAGCCAATTGATTCAAATCAATATGGCACATTACTGATATAATGATTCGGGATCATCTCTCACCAACCCTGAGACCTTTGCACTGGGTTCTGGTAGTTTAACATATTGAGCCCAATATGCCAAAATAAATGTTTTTTTTAACTGGATAAGACTTAGCCAATTAACTTAAATGGGATATTCAGCAGCATGGCTCTGCTGATGAATATTCCTATATAAATCTGAACTCAACCGGATAAGTTAAATCCAGCTAAATTTAGACCAGCTATGTGACAAGTCTAATTTATCCGATTAACTTAACTGGTTAAGGCTGAAAATTGGAATTTATCTGGTTAAGTTACCTGGATAAGTAGAACTGCCCTAATCTGCCCATTCCTCACCCATTGATTATCCAGTTATCTACTTGGCTGGATTAGTAGTTTATCTGGCTAAGTGGCGGCCGCTGTTCATAGCTGGATATTCAGTGGCTGTCACTTAGCCAGAGAAATCCTACTTATCTGACTAAGTAGCATGTCAATATTGGCCTCATTAAATTTAAAGTTTTGTCAATAATAGAAAAGTATCTTCCCAATTTCAGACCAGAAGATCTGAAAGATAATCTTAGTCCTTCCAAGTCAAATTGGGGGCATAGCTCAATGGTAGAGCATTAGACTGCATATCAAGAAGTCCCTGATTTAAATCCAGGTATCCCCTTTCAGGCCATAGCTTCTTAGTTTATGCTATTCCTGCAAAATAAAAAAGAATATAATTTTCAGGGAGTGGAGTGAACAGATATATTAGGAAGAACCACAGACCATTGAGAGGTCAATGAAACATAACGGAAATCATCATAGTCATGTGTTTTTTATTAAATTTAATGTGGACAAGTGCAAGGTGATGCATATAGGGAAAAATAACCCATGTTGTAGTTACACAATGTTAGGATCCAAATTAGAAGCTAACACCCAGGAAAAAGATCTAGGCGTCATAGTGGATAATAAATTGAAATCGTCAACTCCGTGTGCTGTGGTGGTCAAAAAAGGAAACAGAATGTAGGAATTATTAGGAAGGGAATGGTGAATAAAATGTAGATTGTCATAATGCCTCTATATCGCTCCATGGTGAGACCATACCTTGAAGACTGTGTGCAATTCTGGTCGCCGCATCTAAAAAAAGATGTAGTTGCAGTAGAGAAGGTACAAAGAAGGGACACCAAAATGATAAAGAGGATGGAACAGCTCCCCTATGAGGAAAGGCTAAAGAGGTTAGGGCTCTTCAGCTTGGAGAAGAGTGTTATAGACCTTGCTAGGGAGTTAGCAATCTGTGGGCGCTCACCCCGCCAGGAGGGCGGCAGCATCTGTCCGTCAGACCCAAAGGGAGTCGCCATAATGTAGAGAGGGTGGAGCGAGGGTGAGAATAGGCATGAACGCAACAAAGAGACAGCTGAGGGGGGTTATGACAGAGGTCTATAAAATCATGAGAGGTCTAGAATGGGTAAATGTGAAACAATTATTTACTCTTTCGGATAATAGAAAGACTAGGGGGCACTCCTATTTTTTACTCAATGCATAATTAAGCTCTGGAATTTGTTCCCAGAGGATGTGGTTAAGGCAATTAGTGTAGCTGAGTTTAAAAAAGGTTTGGATAGGCTCCTGGAGGAGAAGTCCAATAACTACTATTAATCAAGTTGATTTAGGGAATAGCCACTGCTATTACTGGCATAAGTAGCATAAGAACTGCTTAATGTTTGGGTACTTGCCAGGTACCTGTAACCTGGATTGGCCACTGTTGGAAACAGGATGCTGGGCTTGATAGATCCTTGGTCTGACCCAGTATGGCAATTTCTTATGCTCTTATGTTCTTAAATAGGGCATTGAAATCTACCTATGAAGTCTGACTGCAGCTCTTTTTGCCAAAAGAAATTAATCTTCGAAGTACTTGAAACAAGGCTTTGTCATAGGCAGGCCCATTTCTTTGTAATATCTTGAGTAAAGCTATATGAGGATTAGGAGACAATACAACTTGTTCTGTCCCCAGCAGTGGGTACATGTTTGTATCTGTATATACCGTAGTTTAACTGTGTTTAGTGCACTCCTCCTTTCTAAGGATTCTTGATACTGAAACATTATTTGTAACCCATGATAAAAGTCTGTGAGCCTTTGCCCTTAAGAGAAGCTCCCTCCCCCTCCACGTTCTCTCACTATCGGAAGAGCTTGAATGCCCCTCAATCTAACTTGAGTCTTCCTAGGTGCCTTATAGGCTCAAGGGACTGTCCTTCATGCTCCCCCTGTGTCACATGGTTCTTAGGCTCACTGCCATTGGACCTTGTCCCCTGCCCCCAGCTTGTGGAGGTGTTTCCTTTAGCAGCTCTTGACGAGAGTTCAGTTCACCCCACGCTTCCTTCTCAGCCAACAGAACTCTGTAAAACTCCCTGAAACGATCGAGTTTTTACCTTTTCTCTTACTGCCTTCTTCTGAAGACTAAATCAGCCTCATATCCCTCATGCTTCCTACCTCTACCATAAACCAACTCCTGCAAGATAAAAGACTCCCTTCTCTCTCCTGCTACCCTGTCTCCAGTTACCAAAGATCTTTGCCTTGGGGCTCCCGTTTGAGATCCAACAATTGTAAGTAGAATTTACCTGTACAATAAATAATTTCATACCTAAAGAATCTTTGTCTTGAGGACTGATTGGAGAAAAAGTTTAGCTGCCTAAATGGCAACCTCAGATGTCTGCCTGATCCAGTATATCTGCCTGATCCAGAACAGTTAAAACTCGTATCAAACAGGAAGATAGTAAAAACTCGTATCAAACAGGAAGATAATGAAAACCCATTCCCTATCTTTAAAATATTGTGGGATAAAAGCCTAATCCTCACCCCCACCTTGAACCTCCAAAGTGTCCCAAAAAGCAGAGCAGCTGGAGAAGAACCTTTACCTCCACTCACTCCACTGAATATGAAATGTCAGTATAGCTGATAGTACTGGTAATTAGCATTAATTTATTCAATTCACTCCTTAGTGAAGCAGACAATCCCTGTTCAGAACTCAGTACTGAATAGGATTATCAGCTTCCTTGTTAGTGAGTGCTGAATAGAGATTGGTCTCTCTAACTCTGGCAGGGAAGGGACCAGTCCCATTCAACACTCACTTATAGGTTAGAGATGTGCATTTAAGTGTAAAATGAGACAAATGAGCCCATTTTCATTTTGTTTTAAATGAGCCCAAAAATTAAAAAAAAAAAAAAGAAAAACGTTAATTTTTCACTTTTGGGAAATAATGTGCCTATTAGCAAACAGGGTGCCCTATACTCGAGATTTACATGCGAAAGTTTAAAAATTGAAAGTATGTGCATCAATCCTTTCCCTATCCCTACCCCATCTCCCCCACCCCAGCAGGCCTACTTACCATGGCATTCACACATATGCATATGCGAAACCATGATCCATGCGCACTTTTACACACATCGACCCTAAATTGATTGTCCAGTGGTGATTTGCGCACAGAAACTGGTCTTTCCACCCATAAAGCCTATTGAAAATCAGACCCTTCAATATTAATTTAAGCAGGCTGAAATATGACCATTTAAAATTAAGAGCGGTGTGCAGAAAATTACTTCAGTTGGCTTTTCAGCCAGAGCAGCACAAATAACAGAGTCATATGGCTGCATCCACCCTAAAAGGCAGATCCATGAGAGGAGCCGAAAGCATACGGGGGAAATGTCTGTACTCCTCTACTGCATGCAGATCTTTTTTTCAAGCAGTAAGAATTATGTTTTTCTTTTTTTACTGCACTGGATATACAGCAAAACCCTGAATCTCTCTGCTGTTCTTCACCCTCTGGAGGCCCGATTTTTGGAGGTGAATAGGGGCCCTGTTCTTGTCCTGTTTTCACAAACAAGTCCGAGAAGAAAACTGCTACTGAAACTTCAGTACTCGCCTTTTTTAAACAATGAATCCTGTAAGAAATTGCACTACAGCAAATGGCTTAAACTGCCATACATTCCTGTCAATGTGCTGAACAACAAAGCCTTTGAGAGCAATAACAAATGAGTGAGATAGGAAGGAATTTGTTCAACAATCCCTTTTTTTTTACCCCCAAGTTTTCCGCTCTCTGGTCATCGCTGTGCACTGCAGTCAGCTTGGGAAATTGTGTGGGTGTTGGGCAGCGACTGCCAGATTGCAGAACAGGATGTTGTATCATTTTCCTCCGAAATCCTGTTATTAATATATAACTGTTGACCATTTTCTCTCTCTCTCTCATTCTAATGTAATAGCAAGCAAGGTAGCATTTTCACCATTATTTTATCGGCTGAAGGACTCTACCTTCATCAAGTGGTCAGAGCAATGGGCTGGGAATGAGGAAAACCAAGATTTAAAATCTCACGTCCCCCACAGTTATTCCTTGTCAGATTAGGCAAGTCACTTTGTCTCCCATCACTTATGAGTAAATTTTCAAAAGGATTTTGTTGCGGAAAAATAGCTTATAGACACATAAATAGCAGATATTTATGTATATGCTGTTTTAGAAACAACAAAAGTGAGCACGTATTTTCGGTTTCACACATAACATTTTATTGGCACAAAAAAAGGGAGTTCTGAGGTGGGGATCAAGAAGTATGCACAGAAGTTGCTCCTTTATAAGAAATATATGCACATAAATTATCAAACATATTCATAGAGGTTTATATTTGCTAATTGACCAGCGCAAGTGAAATCGTCTTGTCTGTTGTCTGCAGTTTTTTGGTGGAAGACCTGGGTGGATGGTTGGGAGTTCAGGATGAAGTGCCAGAGGGTCTAGGTGACCTGGAGAAAGACTGGGTGAATTGGCACCTAGGTATCGGCAAACTGGGGATTTCAGGTTTGATCGCGTCACCCTGTCTAGGGTTTGAACAGAGAAATTTGAGTTCTGTAGTTTTTCTCTCTCCCAAGAGAGTTCGGTAAGAGTGCAAAGAGCTGGTATTATCTACGCTCTGTAAGATGCAAGAGGTGTGTTTTAATGTCTTACCTTTGAAGGATGGATGGGGGTAGAGTACAAATAATGCTTTCGGCACCAGGCATGAGTTGCAGCTGAGTCAAGCTGGGTAGAAGTGTGGAGTGTGAAGGTTATGATAGAGAAAGGAGAGGGGATTCCTCACCAAGGAGTCCAAGCAGGTTTATAGTGAACCAGTGAGTTGAAGTGAGAGATGACAACTGCTTATACCCTCCCAGACATAAAGAAGTGGAGTGCCATAGCAGCCTTCAAAGAGCATTGAGAGCACTTCCAAAAGGACTCAGATCCTTGAACTGAGGTGGGGAGAAAGCCCCTCTGGAATGGATATGAGGATGTTACCCTAATGACCCTGGGGGTAGAAGCTGAGACCCTGGAGGAGCAGTTGCGAAGGGAAAAACTGCCTTTGGCTTGGTTGAGCTGACCTGCATCTATAAGTGACTGTTTGTTTTTGGACACTATTTGCTCTTTCTGCAAAAGTTTGCTTTGTTCTTATTTGAACTATATCCTGTCTAAACTCAGATTTTTGCCTTATGAAACAGTACATTAACATGCTCTTTGAAAAAAATTATTTTCTTTTTGGAACTGTAACAGAGGTGTGGACACTTTCGGCCACATTTTAAATTCCCCCCCCCCCCCCCCCCCCGGGTTACATGCGTGGCCAGGCCTTGCGCGTGCTGCGCGCATCTTCAAAGGGGCACGGCCATGAGCATAGCCCCTATTATATGCGGAAGTGCTGGGCCCAGATAAAGGGGTGGTCCGGGGGGGGGGGCTTGAGGCGGCCAGTACAGCGGCATCCTGGTGCGAGAAAGAGTTTAGGGGGTGGAAAGGAGAGGGGAAGTAGAAGGGAGGTTGGGGGTAGGGAACTGGGAAAGGCTTCGATGAGTCGCCGCGCGGAAATTGCAATCATCTAACCCCCTTGTGCGCGCCGCTCGTATTTTATAAGACGCGCGCAGCCACAAGGGCGCATTATAAAATACACGCATCCATGTGAGTGTGCCGGGTCCCGCGCACACATGTCTTCAACAATCTACCCCTTTGTTAGATAAGTCTCCCCTTAGGTCTTCCAGAAGATATCTGGTCCCCATTGGACAAACCCTGAATGTTTTGAACTATTCCAGGGCTGCAGAGGTGTTACTCACCTCCTCTGCAGTCTCTGAAGATGACCCGTGGCAGAAGCGGGTTACACGCACAAGTATTATCAAAATGGTAGCATGCATATTTTATAAAATACCTGCCTCCATGTATAAATGTGCATTATATTTTTTTTTCGCTCCTAAAATGTGTACGTGTATGTTTATAAAAGAGGTAAAGAAAGTGAGCGCTTCTATTTCATTGCAAATATTTATGTATACTGAAAATTACATGCATACTTTCAGAGCAGACTCACATGGTAATTTACAAACTGTACAGCTCCCCCTCATTCTCCCTCCCCTCACTGTCACCTCCAGCCGCCTACTGCCTACCCTTCAGATCAGAAAACCTTTGTATTTCTATTTCTGTGGGAATCCCCCCCCCCAAAAAAAACAAACCCAATCCCAACCCTTTAAATCAAATAATAACCCCCCTCCCTCCTGCCCCCTCCAAAGACCTGGGAAATTAAAATTGTTGGTGCTACATGTGGTCTGTCCCTGGGCATCTGTGCACATTATGTAGCCAAATAGGGGAGTGCCTAACCAAATTTGCACTTCCAAATTTGTTTTGTGGTCTGGGGAGGGCTATTTTGGTGCGTTCCCGAGATCATGCAAGTTTAGTGTATGTATTTGTGTGTGAACCTCCCCCTTCCCCCAAAAAACAACCCTATGAGAAAAGTTCTCTTAAACTAACCACCCCACACTCTCCTGCCCCTCCCCCCCCAGCCCTGCGAAAAACAGTAGCCCCCCCCTGCCCCCCCCAGTCAGTGGAGCGGGCGTTCAGGAGCGGTCCGGGAGCGATGTATTGGCATTGGTCCTTCGGTTGCGAGCATTGAAACAGGTTCCGATGGCCCTTTGCCCTTACTATGTCAGTGGGGTGGAGCAATGGCAGCGGTAGGTCCTCTGACATAGTAAGGGCAAAGGTCTGCTGGCTGCCAGTCCTGAAAATGGCGCCGAGGGGCCATCACTCTTACTATGTCACATGGGCTACTGCCGCCATTGGTGTCCCCGAGTGGCATAGTAAGGGAAAGGGCCGTCGGCGCCATGTTGATTGCTGGCAGCCGACGGCCGTAGTGCAGGAGATGTGTCCCAGACCGGTCCTGGCCCCCCGCTGGAGCCTCCCAGACTTCTGTCAGGTTTTGTGTGTGTTGTGAGGGCCTGGGAAGTAAATAAATTTGGCATGTGTGTGGGGGGGTGTGAGGAGGGTGGTTTTGTGTGTGTTGGGAGGTTGTGGGAAGTAAATCAAAAAAGTGCGCGAATGTGTTAAAATGGAACTGAAACGTGGACCTGGACTGGCGAAATGATTAGTGTAGCGTGTGTTAGTGTAAGGTGTAACAGATGGCACATACGTCCAGCAGATGTCGCTGTTTTCTCGAAAAAAATTTTAAACCTATTTTACCTGTCACAGGTGTGACATGTCTGTAATGTAAGTACAGAAGAACCTTCCTGTATGCGAAATGAAGGTTGTGTCCAAATTTGAAAGCAATCGGTTCAGTGGTTTCTGAGATTAGCGATTTTGTCCAAACTATTTAACATTTTTATTTATATAGATTATATGACAAGGTTACAGATCCTTTATTGAAAATGTTTTCCCACTGTTTTGAAATGGGATCTTTCCCTAGAGGAATCAGGCATTGATCACAGTATTCCAAAAGATGGGAAAAAAATCATCTCCAACCTAAGTCTTACCAACCCTATTTCTTCAATAAATGTGGATATTAATATTTTGGCAACTATTTTGGCAAGATGGCTTAGTTTGGTTGTCCCTTTTCTGGTTTCACATGACCAAACAGGTTTAGTGAGAGGTAGACAAGGCGTGGCCAATACAAGACAGGTAGTTCAGGCTCTATGGCAGTGGTTCCCAACCCTGTCCAGAGGACCCCCCCAGCCAGTCGGGTTTTCAGGATGTCCACAATGAATATGCACTGTTTCTATAACATGCACATTTTCTCTCATGAATATTCATTGTGGATATCCTGAAAACGCGACTGGCTGGGGGGTCCCCAGGACACGGTTGGGAACCACTGCTCTATGATCTTTAAATCCATTGAAAAAGGATGGTATGATTGTTAGTCTTCACTCCGAGAAGGTATCTAACAATGGAAATTCCTGTTTTGGGTACTGACTAAATATCAGATACATTTCTCCTTTGTGAATTGAATCCTCTTATTATATTGCAACCTCCAGGCATGATTGAGAAAACATGGGTTCAATTCCACACAGTTTAATTTACAAAGTGATAGATGGCAAGAGTGTCCCATGTCTCCTCTCTTATATGTTTTATCCATAGAACCCTTAGCTATTAGAATTAGGAGTACTCCTGAGATGAAAGCTTTAAATTGAGAAATTCTTATTATAAAAGTTATCAATTTGCTGATGACATGTTGCTCTTTGTGGGTAACCCATGTTTGTCACACCCAAAGATTAACTATGACAAATTAGAAGCTGTGCCTTTGCAGAAAAAAAGGCAGACAAAGTGGAATGGAGACTTTCCTTTACATTGGATAACTTCACATCTCAAGTACCAGGGTTTACTTCTGGGCTTTAGAAGCTGAGCATTTCTCCCTTACTTAACACTGTTCAGGAACAGATAGTTGGTTGGACAGAGTTACCATTATCCCCATTACTCCCCAAGCTTCCGAATAAACTCCAAATGCTAATGATCTGGTTTACAAATCAAGATGTAAAGAAACAAATCTATGATAACTCAGTTTATCTGAAAATCAAAAGGAGCAAGAATTAGATATAACATATTAATGAGAAACAAGAAATATGAAGGTTTAAACATGCCCAGTTTTTGTTTTTACAATGTGGCATGCCAAATTAATTTTTATATGAATGGTATTCTGGGGACTATTAATTCTGTACCCCCAGACTAGTTGAATGTACATTGCAAGGCTTTCTCAATGCTGGGCCTAATGCATACTAAAAGCCAGATTTTAGTAGCTACGGTGGGCGTAGATTTGTGCATGCAACACGGCGCGCACACATTTTCGCCTGATTTTATAACATGCATGCGCAGCCGCATGCATGTTATAAAATACGGGGTCGGCGCATGCAAGGGGTTGCACACTTGTGCACCTTGCGCATGCCGAGCCCTAGGGGAGCCCCAATGGCTTTTCCCGTTCCCTCCGAGGCTGCTCCGAAATTGGAGCGGCCTCGGAGGGAACTTTCCTTCTGCCCCCCCCCCCCCCACACCTTCCTCTCCCTTCCCCTACCTAACCTGCCCCCCAGCCCTACCTAAATCACCCTTCCTACCTTTATTTTATAAGTTGCGCCTGCCTCCGGGCAGGCATAAGTTGTGCACGCCAGCCAAGTGCCGGCGCGAGATCCCCCGGCATGGCCGCTGTGCCGGAGGCCTCGATCCCGCCCTGTCCCGCCCTCTCCCCTGCCCTTTTTTCAAGCCCCGGGACATACGCACGTCCCGGGGCTTGCGTGCGTTGCCGGGCCTATGCAAAATAGGTTCGGCGCACACAGGAGCGGTTTTCAAAGGGTTACTCATGTATATTATGTGCATAACCCTTTTTAAATCCGCCCCTAAGGATACAATGAAATCTTGCATCCTAAGACCAGTATTGTTAGCTTGGAGATTTTAATGTGTAAATGGTGGGAACTTCCATTTTATGGCAACTAATCTTTTATCATTCACAGGTAATCTGGGATTCATTCCAGGGTTACAGAGCCAAATTTTCACAAAATCAAAGATGAAAGGTTTAAGTGAAATAGCACATTTTTCTTGTGAAATGCAGAAAACACACATTTGATAAATTGTGAGATCAATACAATCTGATTTACAAATTATTCTATGCATTTTTACAGACTAGACCCTATATACAGGCCTTAAAATCTCAACATTTTACAATATTTCAATCAAACTCAATGGAAGTCATAATACAATCTACTAGCCTTCTAATTAACTCTCTCTTAATTTCCTTCTGCCTCCCCCCCCCCCCCACCTTCCTCTCCCTTCCCCTACCTAACCCGCCCCCCCAGCCCTACCTAAATCACCCTTCCTACCTTTATTTTATAAGTTGCGCCTGCCTCTGGGCAGGCATAAGTTGTGCACGCCGGCGCGAGATCCCCCGGCATGGCCGCTGTGCCGGAGGCCTCGGTCCCGCCCCATCCTGCCCACTCCCCTGCCCTTTTTTCAAGCCCCGGGACATCTGGTATAAAATCAGATTGACCAAATATTCTGCAGATACTATCTTGGAGCTAAAACATTTTTGGTCTACAAAACCTGGTGTGAATGTAGAGATTTCTGAAATGGTATGTTGCTTTGATACTGTATATAAGACATCAATAGCCACTAGAATCCAGGAAATGCATTTTAAGCTTTTACATCATAGATGTAAAGACACAGCAAAGGCATTTAGAATGAAAATAATGACTTCTGTACTATGTATAAGATGTGAAATGGAAGATGGCACTTTAATTCATAAATTAATCTTATAAAACAAGCTATCTATTTTTTGGGAAGAGTTTCAAATGATATTGAGCAACGAGCAAGTGACTTCAATTAAACTACCCTTCACTGGCAAATGTTTAATATTGGGATTAGATGCTGGGCTGATTATATTATATAAAGGATATGTTAAATGTGTGCAGATAGCTAGACTTTTGGATTAATCTTGTATACTGAAATTTTTGTTGGAGGAGGTGACACCACCTATCATGCTTTGACGCCAGAAAATGAAAGAATGGATGCAATGTGAGAGATTAGATGTAATTTATATGCATAGAAGAGTCACTAAAGATTATGTTAAAGCATGGGAGTCTTTTTATAGCATCCTCCCAACTTCTGTTAAAAGCAGACTAAAAGATTTAGGCTATTCAACAATTTGTATATAAATAATATTAAATATTATTATAGTGGCAATGTGATGCATGGTATAAATGTGAATATGTTGGATGAATGATGTATTTGCTGCATAATTACCTTGTTATCTACTACAGTGGCTTTGTTAAGTCAAAAAGTATGAGATGAATTGGCTTCTTTGTTTTTGATATGGCCATTCAGCAAAGCTTTTAGATGTTTTGTATAGTCTGTTTCTTAAAGTTTATACTAGAATGGTTGTACTGTTATCTTTCTATCTTGCTATGATTTCTATCTTATAAATAAATGTATAAAAAAATTGTTGGTTCAGGATCAATAGAATGATTCAAACAATAATTGCATGAAATGGTGAAATAGGAAATAGGATCATAGCGTGATGCGAACAAGTTAAAAGTGAAATTGGAAAAAAAAAAACAGTAAAAAATAAAAGGATAAAATTTTAAAAAAGATTTAACAACCAGATCAAAAATACTAGCAACACAGGGAGAATAACTGTCAAATAATTCCCTGTGGCCCCTTGGAGATCTACTACAGTATTTTATAACCTGTGTATTATTATCAGGAACACACAGATTATAAATTACGCATATCACTAACCCCCAATATGTTTGGTTAAATGCAAATACATACAAAGTCATACAAAAACTCGATGCAGGGATGCACAGACAACATATTTTCAGTTTGGTTCATTTTGATTATTTTCAGACCATTTTTCGCAAAATGTTGCTTTGTTTTTACATTTTATTTGTATTCAGTTCAGAATGCACACTTGTTTTCAACAAATTTTACATTTTATTTGTATTCAGTTCAGAATGCACACTTGTTTTCAACAAATTTACATCCTTACCTTTGACTACTCAGTGTTCTGTAGAACATTAAACTATTATGGCCTATAAGAACCCCTCTGGAATATCCTCAATCAGGCCAGCCTCCTTTCACTGTTATCCTCCTTCTAAAATTTAAGGGGAAGGTGCCTCAGCTAACCCCCAGCCAGTCGGGTTTTAAGGATACCCACAAAGAATATGCATGAGAGAAAATTTGCATGTTATAGAGGCCGTGCATGTAAATATTCTCTGTCATGCATATTAACTGTGAATATTCTGAAAACCTGACTGGCTAGGGGGTCCCCAGGACAGGGTTGGGAATCACTGCTCTAGTCTAATCCTGGAAGGGGGAGGAGCTATAAGCTGCAAAGTGCTCAGAAGGCAAACTGACTGGTAGGGGCACAAAAGTTTGTCTACGTATTGAGGATTGCCAGGGGATAGTACTTTAAAAGCTAAGCATAAGATTTTAAATCCAATCGATTAGTGCACCTCGCGCGCGCCGAGCCCTCAAAGAAACCAGCTGGCTTTCCCTGTTCCCACCGAGGCCGCATATCTTATAAAATCCAGCGTACTTTTGTTCGCGCCTGGTGCGCGAACAAAAGTATGCGCTCGCGCAAAATTATAAAATCTACCCCTTAGTGGACTACCTAGCACGGTGTGGCCTGTCAGCCCTCACCAGAGGACCATATTCTAGCGCTCACATGTGGAGCACCAGAAGAAATCAGACCAATACAAAATACAAAAGAATTTTAAAAATATCTGAAAACACATCTGTTTACTGCAGCTTTCAATCTCAGTTAACTGACAACATTGCTCAATACAATAACTGATATATTTGATAAGATCTGTTAACTGAATGTAAATACCAAAGCTTGAAGATAATTGTCAACTTTATACTGCATTGAACCAGAATGAATGAATAGTGCTGTTTTTAATTATGTATGTTTTATTGTATACTGCCTAGACGGTCAGATCCTGACCATTTCGCAGTATATAAAAACTTTTAAAATAAAAATAAAATAAATAAATCGTGCCATAAGTGTGATGCCACCCCACATGGTTCTCGACTCTAGAGAGCTACACCTATACAAATGCTGTAAATCTGAAATAGCTGTGAAAGTGAAATGTCCATGTGAAAGTTACAGGTAGACAGTTAAAGGTTTGAGTGACAGATTTCCAATATTACACCCTCATTCCAAAGTGCTTAAAAGTGTGCAGGTGAAGTAATACCCCTGTATTGGGTTTGCTTACAGTCATGTGGACATGCCCAGACCAACATCATACCAATGTCTCAGCAGTTAAAGAGCCACTGTACACTGAGATTTAGAATTGCATACCGATTTCCAGGAAATGTACATCTAGTCCTCATTTTACAGCCATGCCTGGAGCTTTTGAGAGTCTTGGTTTTGCTTCAAATACATTTAGGGAAATGTGATCAAATGGTAGCATGTACATACTTGCCAACCTGGACAGGATTTATGTGTCCAGAAAATTGGAGCTACTTGCCAACAGCAATGCACACATCACAGTGCTGTAGGAGCACACCTTCCATTATAGCCTTGGTGAAAGCGCCTGTGCTACCTGGTGCAGTTTTAGAATATGTGCACAGCTCCTTCCAAGGTACCATTCCTCTTTGTGGTTGCATGCTTCCCCACACCCATGTACCTTACTATACCTAGCTACACAATGTAGAATTAATGTGCAAAAGGTGAGGGCCTTGCCTGTTGTAATGTCATGTAGGTCATGTTGGCTTCTCATGGAGCTAACAGGAGGATGCAAATCCAGCTCAGTGCCGGTGCTGGTGTCTGAGGGCACAAAATGGGCATCAGCGGGCTTGTGCCCTCCACTGGCCTGGGGATGGTGGTTCCAGATGCTGCAGTGGTGTACTAGCTCATGGTAGATCTGGTTGAGAAGGGTCCCACTAACTATTGCCTTTGTCCATCAATGAAAACAGATTCAGGGAGACCTGAAGTGGGCTTGGTGAGCCCTTCACTCGCAGCAACACCAATGGCTGTGCCTGCTGCTGCTGCTGCTCCTCCTCCTCCTGCTCACTCCACTGCATCCATAAGTAAGGGCCTCTGTAATTCTGGTAGTGACGGCTGCTCCCAGGGGCATTCTGGCTGGTCTCTGGGGCTTCCCAGTTGGGCCCTGGGCCTGGCGCTTGAGAGCTGTGGAAACAGAACAGAAGAAACAAAAAAGAAGACATAAGTACATATGCCAGCAAGTTTCCTTGTTTGATTTGGCATGAGAGGTGCACTTTGCTTCTTTGCATAGTGAGCTTCTTATGCCAAATGATGGGTGTACCCATTGTACCCTGCCCATCTAGGGGTGAGGTGACCTTACCGACTGCAGCTCGCATCGTGTCCAGCTGCTCAGCCATGCCCTCGAATATGCCTGGTTCCAGCGTGTCCACAAGTCACTCCTCCAGCTGCGTCTGCACAATTGAACAGGGTGCTCCTCCTCCGGTATGGTGTTGGTATTTTGCTTAGACTGCTACCTTGGCCTTGAGCTGCTCCTTAATGTCGGTATCGGTGGACAACCCGCTCTGCGCTTCTTGACACTCTGTTCCGTCTGCTGATCGACTGCGCAATGTTGCACCATATGTGCCCCCTTAGATGCCTTGAAGGTCTTGGCCGCCCAGTTGCCGAAGAGCATGAGGTAATTCTGCGGGACCCCTGCAGTGACCAGTTTGTTCTCCTCAGTGCTGAACTTTATGGTCCTGAGATGAACGTGTGGTGCTGCTTGGATGCCTGAAGGGGGTGCCACTTCCTCTTCTGGACAGGTGTCCTCCCTTTCTTCACTCTCTATCCCGCTCCCCTCTCCCCTCCCTTCCTCTTGCCCCCGCCTCTGCTTTATCGACTCCCTTCCCCTCTGCCCTGTCTATCCCTAGCCTGCCCTACTCCTCCCTCTGAACTCACCTGCCTAGCCCCTCCCCCACACTCCTATCCCTTCCATCCTGCGTCTCTCTCTACTCCTGCGCCTGTCCCTACTCCTACTCCTACTCCTTCCCCTGGCACTAATGCCCTCATCCTCCTGCTCCCTCTCTGGCCTCCTCCCCCTCCTATTCTGATGTCTCTTCTCTCCTCTCTTCCCATGGCTGTCATGCTCCATCTTCTCCATCTTCTCCACAACCTACACACACACACACACACACACACACACACACACCTCCTCAGCGCACACACATACCCCTCCTCACCACCACTATTCACCTCCTCCTCCCCTCACCACCTCCACTCCTCCAAACAAAAAAGCAGACAGACAAACTAGACTAACAAACACTAAAGACAAAGGTAAAGGTAAAGTGAGGACAACAGAAAACAAGACAACGCAATCAGCAATCACTCTAAAGAACCTCCAACTAGCCACCAACAACACCTATCTCCTCTCTCCAAACTCCTGACACACCCTCAAAGAGACGTGTGCAGGAAGCCTGTATTTATACAGGAAAAAATTAACACACGCGTTGATGACACAACGGAGTGCGCAATGCTGCAATGCAGCGTGCAAAGCCGTAATGCAGCATACAATCTTTAGCTATGCGATGCGGCAGGCCTGCAATTATAATAAACACACCCCCTTTTTACCACAGGCGCTATTTGATGCGATAAACAAACATAGCTAAATGATGAATCTAGGCCTCTGTTCCTATCTTCAGAACATATTGACAGAAGTTTAAAAACTTCTGCCTGCATAGGTCAAGAGACATAAGAAGAAATCATAATATTACATTTATAAGCAAAGCATTTTTAAAATCCAATCCCTGTTAAATTCTAATATGAAAATAACAAGCAAAGCAACTTTTTGTCACAGATGGCAGAGAAGACAAATTATCTGTTACCAAAATGAAAGACCTATTCACTAGGTCTGCTGGTAACCATTGGAAGAAGGCTCATTGTTGGAATTCCAGGAGCTGTCTCTTAACATGGTGGAAGGCTCCTGGAGTGCACTACCTGGGAAATTTTGAGTAATGCTCACCCTGAGATTAGTGCAGATTAGCGAGGGCAAGAGGAGGGAGAGGGATGACTGTGTGAACTTTTTCTCTTCCCCCTTCCCCTTCCATGATTAGTACATTAACATTCTTTTTTACAAAATACATTTTCAGCTGTTGGTGTATTTGGTTTATTTTATGCTCTGCTTCTCTCTCTCTCTCTCTCTCTTCCCATCCTCTGTTCCATGTTTGTTGGGGTGGAGGCGGAATCTCTCTCTATGACATCTCTTTCTTCTCCTTCCATAGGAGGCAAGTAGGCATCTCCATCTCACTTGTTCTTATCTCTCGCTCTCACTCTCTTCTCTCCTCACTTCTTGCACTTGCCATCTTCTCTCACCTCAGCCTCTTCCCCTTCATCCATTTCACCTCTATTACAGTTGTGAGAGATGAGAGGAAACATTTCTGAGCTGCTACAACTTCCCCACTTCCCACGGCTCATTTCATTTAGCTGAACCAATCAGCTATTGGACAGTCTCCTTTCAGACAATTATCTGCCCATAAATCATTGGAGCCATCCCTTCCTTTTATGCACTTGTACACTCACACACACACACAATTTTGTATCTGTATTTTCCTTTTCACTCTCCTCTTTTCAACATTAAAGCACTCACACAGTTCTCTCACAAAGCTCACACTCACTTATCCTTCATAATGTTCCCTATGTGTTTCTCTCAGTCTCCTCGGCTCTGCCTCTCTCAGAGACAAAAAATATTCTTTCGCTGTTCAGGATCCTCACAAGCATCCTGTTGGTTCTCCATCTCACTTTGCCGTTCTGCTTTCTTTTCTGCTCCTCCTGAAAGCTCTCTTCACAGAGTTTCTTCTTTTTTTTTCACATACAGCTCTTTCTACTTTTTTTTTTCAACTATGTGTCCCAGCAGAAACAGTTCCCACCCACCTAGAGGAACTAAAGATCCTGTCCTCGTTTTTTGCTGGACCTATTCTGCATGAGCACCGTTCTCTTGCCCAGACTGCCTTCAACAACAAAAGCAGGAGCTGAGCTAAAAGGCACCTGCTGCTTCTCTCTGTCTTCTCCTCCTACAACTACTATTTATCATTTATAAAGCACTGCTAGTCATCTGTAGCACTTTAGAGTTACACAGAATGTAAGAGACAGTCCCTGCTCTATCTAGCTTACAATCTAGTCAAGACAAACATAAAATACAAATAATAGTCAATGGGAAGTATATGGTAGAGAAGTGGTTAGAAATTTTAAGTAGCTTTAAAAATGTACATTTTTAAACCAGATTTGAATGTGACAAGAAAGAGAGAGCATAATAGAGATGTGAATCGTGTCCTCGATCGTCTTAACGATCGATTTCGGCTGGGAGGGTGAGGGAATCGTATTGTTGCCGTTTGGGTGTGTAAACTATCGTGAAAAATTGTTAAAATCGTGAGCCGGCACACTAAACCCCCCTAAAACCCACCCCGACCCTTTAAATTAAATCCCCCACCCTCCCGAACCCCCCCCCCCAAATGCTTTAAATTACCTGGGGATCCGGCGATGGTCCAGAACGGCGGCGGTCCGGAACGGTCCCCTCAATAGAATCGTGTTGTCTTCAGCCGGCGCCATTTTTCAAAATGGCCGCCGCAAAATGGTGGCGGCCATAGACAAAAACGATTCAACGGAGGAGGTCGTTCCGGACCCCCGCTGGACTTTTGGCAAGTCTTGTGGGGGTCAGGAGGCCCCCCCAAGCTGGCCAAAAGTTTCCTGGCAGTCCAGCGGGGTTCCGAGAGCGATTTCTTGCCGCGAATCGTTTTCGTACGGAAAATGGCGCCGGCAGGAGATCGAGTGCAGGAGGTCGTTCAGCGGCGGTCCGGAACCCCCGCTGAACGACCTCCTGCAGTCGATCTCCTGCCGGCGCCATTTTCCGTACGAAAACGATTCGCGGCAAGAAATCGCTCCCGGAACCCCGCTGGACTCCCAGGAAACTTTTGGCCAGCTTGGGGGGGCCTCCTGACCCCCACAAGACTTGCCAAAAGTCCAGCGGGGGTCCGGAACGACCTCCTCCATCGAATCGTTTTTGTCTATGGCCGCCGCCATTTTGCGGCGGCCATTTTGAAAAATGGCGCCGGCTGAAGACAACACGATTCTATTGAGGGGGCCGTTCCGGACCGCCGCCGTTCTGGACCACCGCCGGATCCCCAGGTAATTTAAAGCATTGGGGGGGAGTTCGGGAGGGTGGGGGATTTAATTTAAAGGGTCGGGGGTGGGTTTTAGGGGGTTTTAGTGTGCCGGTTTTCCTGCCCTCCCCCTTCCCCCGATTTACGATTTTTTAACGATAAATCGGGGGAATTGGTATTGTATCGTGGCCCTAACGATTTTTTGACGATTTAAAATATATCGGACGATATTTTAAATCGTCAAAAAACGATTCACATCCCTAGAGCATAATGCACAAACTCAGGGAGTCTATTCAGGCACACGTCCAGGATAATGGAAAATACAATGTTGAGAATTGGCAGTGGAGGAGAAAGGTACAGATAAGAGCCATTGCTGGATGACCAGACTTCATGAGAAAGGGTATAGAGGGAGAGAAGTGAAGACAATGAGGAACTGCAGAATAAATCCATCTGAAGGTGAATAGGAGAAACTTGAATTGCATGGGGAGGCAGACAGGGACTCGATATAGTGACAAGAGATGAGGAGTTGCATGGTCTTCACAATGTTGAAAAAAAAAAGTCAAAGAACTGCCAGATTTTGAAAAGATTGCAGTGGGGAAAAAAGTGCCTACCTCTTGGCTTCAAGGCCAGCCAGGCAATGATGCAATTGCCCTCCACAGCTCTGGCTTAGACCAGGTTGCACTTCCAGGACCTTTTAAGGATCATCAAACCTCTCTGGCCACCAATGCAGGTAAATAAAACAAAAATGTGTTTAAATTCCCTTGTCTACTTGAATATGGAAAAATAAATGTCAACAAATAGGTTACTCCTCCTCCTATTACTACTATATATCATTTTTACAGTGCTAGTAGCAGACATGCGCTTCACTGTACAGAAACAATAAGAGACAATTCCTGATGGACGGAACTTACAATCTAGTCAAGACAAACAAACATGACAAGCACTCAAGACTATTTATTGTAGAGTAATAGACTTTAAAAGCAGCCTCATTTTTAGAATGGATTTGAATTTGGCCAGGGAGGGATCATAACACACCTACTCAGGAAGTCTATTCCACACATATTGCGGAGCAAGATAGAAAACAGTGAGTTTGGGGTGTGGAGTGCAGAGTCAGGAGTTGGTGCTGGAGGAGAAGGGTACAGATAATAGTGATTTTCCCGATTAACTGCGTTCACAAGGAAAGGTTTCAGTGGAGAGAGAAGGAAAGATAGGTAATGTGGAACTGCAGAATGAAAACACTTGTGGGCAAGTAGGTGATACCTTTTTATTGGACTAACTCAATTAATCTGTGACTAGCATTTGACAGTATACTCCCTTCATCAGGTCAGTGAAGAAACAATGCAGTTACACTAGGTCTAAATAGTACAGAGTCAGCTAGGCCTTAGAGTCTTTTTATATGGTCATTACAGCTCAGGAAAATGGAGAGGGGGGTTATGTCAGAGGTGACAATAACAGTAAAATGTTATAGTTTACAGGGCCTATATCTAATCATGATTGAGAAAGCTATTATCCTTATGAAATTCCTTTGTGTTTCTTTTCAAAGGATTTTATCATATTAATTTCAAACTAGCTGATACCTGTGGAAATTCCCCAGAGTCCCCTATGAATTGCCCTCCCCTACAGCCCCACCATAGCCTACCCTCCTGCTCCGAGACCCAGTACAACCCTCTCAGCCCATCACAGACTGCCTCCCCCCCCCCCCCCGCAGCCCCAGGAGCAGCATTACTTGCCTCCCCCCTCCTAAGCCCCTGCCCAGGCTACCCCTCTCAGCCCCAGCTGCGGCACAACCACCTATGGAATTTCCCTAGAGGCTCCTATGTATTGCTAACCCCCAGCCCCAGCAGCCTGCCCTTCCCCCTTCCCCCTCCAGCCCCAGCATAACCTGCCTCCCCATCTGCAGCCCCAACCCCAGCATAGCCTCCCCTCTACCCCCAGCAGCTTCAGCGCAGCCTGCACTCCACCAGCCCAAGCAGAGCCCACCCCCTCCCTGGCTGAGCCTTTCCCCTAACCACAGCACTGCATTCTTCCCTGACCATCTGAGCCACAGTCACCCTAGCCTCCAGATATTGGACTCATTCTCTGAGGACTAGAAGCTCTTTGCACCGAGTGCACACATGAAACCTCTCACTAAATGCCAATGGTAAATAATCATGCATGTGACAATCAGTGCAAAAGACTGGATAGTGCCCCCCTCTCAATGCTATACTACTGTCTGCATCTTAATTTTGTTTAATTATTAGTGATATAACATTTCTAAGGCAGTAGGGATGCTCAAACTTATCTAAAGTATTTTAACCTATGGGTTTATTTTATATTTGTCTGTCAGTGATCCTCAAAAGTCTACAATTAATCTACTTATAACTACCCAGTTACATCCTTATTGATGCTTGTCTTAAACTTTCCTTGTTATTATATTAAATAAATCAGTTGTTGAAAATGTAAAGGATGTCGGGTTTTGGCAGATGCCTTCCATGCCTCTACTTCTGGAAGAAAGGGGATGTAGAAGCAGGGCTGGGGAACTTAAATCTAATTTGGTTGCAGTGTCCTCTAGAATCTTCTGCTAGAGCTGCCAAGAGAACAATGCAGATGAGTCTGCTGGCCCTCTGTTACTAGAGTGTGAGTGCTGTGAAAGCTCAGTCCTAGAAGTCTTACAATGTCCTCTGCTGGCACTACTGGGAGAAGTATGCAAATGAGCTTTCCAGTTTTCTGCAGCTGGAAACAGCAGGGGGCATTGGGAGATGAAGCCTAGACAGCTCAGGTATCCTCTTGAATCCTCTGCTGGGGCTGCTGGGAGAAATAATCAAATAAGCCTTCATGTCTTCTGGTGCTAGAAAGAGTGCTGGAGCTGTGAAAACTAAAACCTAAATGCTCACAGTGAAGTATGAGAGAAGTATGCAAATAAGCCTTGTAGTTCTTTTCAGCTGGAAACAGCGAGGGAGATGGTGGTAGCTGAAGCCTAAATAGCTCACATTGAGGTAGATTTTAAAATCGTTGCTTGTGCAAAAACAGCCAGATATGTGCACACATGCATGCAGAATAAGGAGGCAGAAAAGGCATATAATTACAAATGGCAACATGTGTATGTTGCCTATATAACTGCTAAGAGAAAGAGAGAGAGAGACTACCTCTATATAGGGTAAGTCTGATTCTTTATACATAGGTACTACTCTAGAGGGGCACTTTGAATCAGGGTGGGTTTTCTGGAGGTGGGTTGGGGAGGTTTGTTACAGACACATTCAGAGGTATTCATAGTAAAATTGACATCAGTAAAGAATTATAGCCCTTATAAGGGCTGAAAAAGGAGTAGATTTGTACAGTACAGCTAGCACTGTACTGTACAAATCAAATCCTCTTGTTAGACTTTTCATCACTTATAAGTCTATGATTCTTTACTGATGTCATTTTTACTATGAATACCTTTGAATATGTCTGTAACAACACCTCCCCTAACCACAACCCACTTCCCGAAAACCCACCTCTATTCAAAGTGCCCCTCTCGAGTGGAACTTCTATAGAGAGTACACAAATGTTCTCTCTCTCTCTCACACAGACATGTGTGTAAAGGCTGTAGAAGTACACATAGCAATAGTATTTTAAATGCTACATGCGTACTTTATAAAATGAGGTATATACACGAGCACCGGCATGTTCCTTTTAAAATTTACTAGATTGTCGTTTGGAGTCCTCTGCTGTGGCTTCTAGGAAAGGTATGCAAATGAGCCTTCTACTTTTCTACAGCTGGAAACAGTGTGGCAGCTGCTGGGGAAAGTATGCATAGAAGCCTTTAGGAGCTCTCGTGCTTAAAAGAGTGCAGGGGCTATAAAAGTTGGACCCTACATGGTTCAGCGAGTCCTCTGGATTCCTCTGCTGGGGCTGCTGGAAGAAATATGCAGATGAGCCAGTAGACAGACACCGCATCTTCCTAAGCACATTATAAATAGAGATGCTTTCCATTCTTGTGTAATTCTAAAATTCCCTTTAAATACCTCATTGTGAAGTCGCCAAGGGAGTGATTTCCTTTGAGCAATGTCCTCCTACTGAGGTGTCACTGTTCTTCTCTATAATGTGTTATTTTATGTCCACAAAAGTTTATGCTTGATCTTAATTTTTGGTTTGTTTCACCTGTAAGGCTGAAAAGGCCTTCCCATATGTTTACAAGAAGAAACTTCCAGCAAAGGGAGATTTCATGGGAATTGTTATCATTGTGAATTGGCTACTAAAAACTTTGATTTATATGTCTGGAGGGCTGCTGTGCTGACTGCTGAGTCCTGTCCCTGATCCTCCAAATGGTGCAGCAGAATGCCTATAGAGGACCTAGTGAGGTCCTGGGATCTAGAGTAACTTGGCCTGGTATTTTGGTCAGGTCTGAATGACTGGGGGAGAGGAGATTCTGGAAGGCTTGGGAGTGTGACTTCAGTTTTATATATATAGGCCCAGAGGGAGAGGAAGCCTCCTGTATCACGCAGTTTTGAGCCGTGATTAAGAAAATGAAAGCGGCAATCTGTCGTGAGTGAAGTAGTGCCATGGGAGCCTGAGGAGCTCCTCACAGCGAAAGAACATGGTCGAAATGAGGCGGGAGCTAGAGCGATCAGCTGGTGAGGCTGCTGTTGTCACTCTGATTTCCCTTCAAAGTAAACAGGGCAATATGCAAATAGGCTGCCGCAGTAAAACTGAGGCACCAGGGGAAACTGTGCAGCCCTAGTGCCTCCTTGACAGCGGGCACCCAGGAGAGGTGGCAGTCAGTGGGCTAGGAAGACGGTGTTTAAAATCATGAGAGGTCTAGAACGGGTAGATGTGAATCGTTTTTTTACTCTTTCGCATAATAGAAAGACTAGGGGGCACTCCATGAAGTTAGCATGGGGCACATTTAAAACTAATCGGAGAAAGTTCTTTTTCACTAGATGCACAATTAAACTCTGGAATTTGTTGCCAGAGGATGTGGTTAGTGCAGTTAGTGAAGCTGTGTTTAGAAAAGGATTGGATAAGTTCTTGGAGGAGAAGTCCATTACCTGCTATTAATTAAGTTGACTTAGATAATAACCACCGCTATTACTAGCAACGGTAACATGGAATAGACTTAGTTTTTGGGCACTTGCCAGGTTCTTGTGGCCTGGATTGGCCACTGTTGGAAACAGGATGCTGGGCTTGATGGACCCTTGGTCTGACCCAGTATGGCATGTTCTTATGTTCTTATGCTCAGTTTTATGAGCATCCCTTTTCCTAACCTGTGCACAGCCACAATTTTATGAGCATCCTTTTTCCTACTACTTCACTTAAGACAGGTTCTGTACAGTTTTTGGGCTCTTCAAAAATTAACACCTGCTCCGGGCAGGCGTAAATTTTTTAGGGTAAAAATGTGCGTCTCGGGTGCACTTTTTTTTTTTTGCCTGGGGGAAAATAGTTAATAGCCTCATCAACATGCATCCAAAATGTGCATCCAAGCACGGGTTTACCAGTGCATGGGCTGAGCACAATATATTGCTTCGGCCTCTTTGTGTGCAGGCCAGAAGTCCTCACCAGTGACGACATCCGAAGGCACTTTTAAAGTTAAAATAAAATAAACATTTTAAAATGTTTAAACCCAGGCGATTCATAAAAGTTTAAACACCTGGGAATCACTAATGCATACTCGACACCAGCTCATTAACATAACCTTTTTAAATTAATGAAAATTTAAATTTGGAGTGTGGTGGTCAGGTGAGGAAGGGTGGCTAACCTGACCACAATCAGTGTTTGGGTACAAAAGTGGGGTTTTTTTTAATTATTTAATTAACCCGTTGTGGACAGAGGTCCCTAGGGACTCAAAAGTTGAAAGAAATCCCTCAGAAAATTTGGTTTGGTGGTGGTGGTTGCCAAAGGAGAACAGGTAAAGTAGTCTCATATCCTTGGTTTAGCTCAAAGTGTTTTTATGATTAAATCTGTTGCTTTTGCTGGGTAAAAAAACTATTTTACAAAATTGGCTGAATGTAGAACCTTCTACCTTTACTCAATGGTGGAATCTAGTGCATGTTATGTACCTTTTTGAGAAATATGTCGAACAAGTGGATATTTTGAAATAGACTAAAACTTTTCTCCGGATATGGAACCCTTATATATTCAGTCGCTACCCCACAATGCTCGGAGTGCGCTTCTGAATGACATTTCTGAGACTCTCTCTGAACCTTCTCGGTGTCTATACTTTTCATAGCCTTCTGGGGTGGGTAGGTTCTACTGGGGTGTTTTTGGGGGATAAAAGTGTTTTCAATTTTAGATTATTACTAAAATTGGGTCTGGGGGTGGTGAAAATGTGTTTTCCTGAGAATGAGTGATTATGTATCATGTAAAGAAGGTGTGAATGAGTAATTTTAGGTTTTCTATGGATACTGGGCTTGATGGACCCTTGGTCTGACCCAGTATGGCAATTTCTTATTTTGTTATGACATTGTTAAGTCAGTGACATCATGGCTAAGAAAAAAAGCTAGCTGACAGTTTAGAACTTGAGAGAGATTGACTTAAGTTGTTCTGAGGACACAGGAGCTGCACTGCTAGAGCCCTTATTTAAGGCCTAAAAAGCAAAATAAACACTCAATCTAGTTAGGAAACATATAGAATTGTATGTGAATGAATAAGTAATAGTATTTAAACTTGAAGAAACTTTTTAGAAAAGATAAGAAAGGTAATATTAGTTAAATATAAAGATTTTTCAATCACATGTTTTATTGGCAATTTTAGAGGCTTGCAAGTGAAGTGGAGTGCAAATAAATGTTACATGGTGTATTAACACTAAAGATTATTGAGGAATTTATAATCCTTTAAAGAGCTAAATTCTTATAACTAAGGTAATCCTCCTGTATATAAAGGATAAAAAGGATTGAGCTTTACCTATAATGAGCTGGCCTTTCCTATAGATAAAGGAAAAGGAGACAATGGTGATATAATCCAGCTGTTGCTGTACAACATTTTGAATCCTTGTTCACAGGGAAACTGTGATGGTATATGCTCATAAATGATAAAGCCTGATAAGCTCAAATTACTCTTACGCCTCTATATTGGAACCCTGATGAGAATGGATACTGGAACAATTTTCCTTTAGTTTAAGATTATTGAAAAATGTACTAAAGCTGATAAAATTACTTTGAGAGACAAAGTTAAGAAAGAGAGTGTGAATGAATACATGCCAAGGTGTGTGAATGCACCATTACTCCATGAGATATTATATGGATGATACCATATCTGAAGTGTACATTTGCCTGCAGCTCCCTCTCAGTGATTTAGAAAGGGACTTCTTGAACTATTTTTTTGTTTATGTATTTAGAATTACAGTCCACTAAGACATCTCGACACTCACACACACAGCCTATACTTAAAATACAGAAGACAAACTCATGCAAGGGAGGCAGTTTTGCTTTTTGAATTTTAAAGTTAGGTTAGTAGGTGAATAAAGATGTGGTGAAGAGAAAAGAACGCTATAGTCAATTCACTCCAACAGCATTCCGTAGCATCATGCTCAATACTACTAAAGCTACTCCTCATCTTGGTGTTCCTGTTTCGCCTTTCTCAGTTTATGAGCTCTAGCTCATAAACTGAGCTACTGTGAGGGATTTGCTGCTGTGAGGGATTTGCAATCTAAGTGTACACTGACTCACTGTAATAGAAACTGAGACACACACTAGATATAAAAACACATATAGGAAGATATTACCTGAATCCATGGTTCACAGAAGCTTTCTCTAAAAGGAATCAATTCTTAATTGAAAAATTAAGATACCATATTACTGCAAAGTATAGGACACAAAATATATACTCATCTGAGTGTAATTCTTGAGGCTATTTCTTTAAAAGTTATTGGGAACCGGTTTCCAGTCATTTTGATTGTGGTAGTGTTTTGTTCTATAAAGTTATAGGGAAACAAAAATATATATATATTACTGTTGACTATTTGCATTGCTACATTTTGTTATTACTTAATTTAAGTATCTGATGTTACATTCAAAATACACACAGGTATATATATATATATATATATATATATATATATATAAAGTTAAAAGCTGAAATTTGCCAGCAGCACTTGCCAGTTCAGCTCTCTATACATAAATTTAAAAAAACAGCAAAAAGTTTCTTATTTATTTTTATTTTCATTTCTATAATTTATTTATTTCTTAGTGAGTAGTAATATCTAAAGAATTGTACTGATCCCTAAATCCTATAGGGAAATCCATTCTGGCCTAAAAACCCTCAAGTTACTCACATGACAATACTAAATAACAGTTCTGCATGCAAGTGATTTACATCTTTTTGCGTGATACCGACCATCCCCTACAAGGTGGGCTAGTGGTGAAATCTATAAAGGTGATACCATCAAGCACAGTATCCTGTCTCCAAAAGTGGCCAATCCAAGTCACAAGTACCTGGCAAGTACTCAAACATTAACTAGATCTCAAGATACTATTCCTTATTGATGCCCATTTTGATGACCCTGCTGCTTTTAGCTGTGTCCTGGTCCGAAATGCCTTCCCCAACAAAGCTGTAAATTCTCTTCCAACTCCAACATGTGCCAGGGATAATAGGAAAAACTTTTCTCAGTTTCATAATAGGTTGAATCTTCAAACAACTCTCAAAAAGCAAAAAAAAAACCAAACCAAAACAAAACAAGCTCTAGAAAAACTACAGTATATCCTAGAAAACTTCAATCTGTTTTCCGCCTTGCTGTTTACTGGGCATTCAGGAGCTGATCCAAAAAATCCTCTCTCAAAACCTCAATATCTCTTAATCTCCTAAACTTCTTTACTTGATTAGGCCTTGAGGACCCACCCAAGTCTTTTCCTCCAAAAAAACCCTCATATACGTGTGAGATCCAGGATTCATTTCCTAACCCTCTTCTATTTTATGCCACCAACCCTCTGGCTTTCTCCTTCCTCTGACTATAGCACTGAGACCCATCTCAAAAAGAGGATATGCAGGATATGCAAAAATTTATCTACAAAATCCCACTGTAGGATAGCCAAGCAAATCTTCACAGATTGGAGCCCAAACCACACTGATTCCAGACTTTCTTTATGCAACAAAAACTTTATTATCATACTCAAACTTCAGTAGATTGCCTACCTTCTTAGTAGTGAACTTTACAAAACTTTCTTCCAGAGAGGGCAGAAGCTCCTCCTGATCCCAGCTGGGCTCACACACTTATGACACTCCCAGCAGGGTCTCACCCACAGAGCTCTCTCTCTTGAAGGATTTAAGGTGGACCAAGTTAGATGCATGGTCCCACACAGGTTAAGGAGAGGTTCTAGGACTACTCCTTCCACCCACCATAACCAATGTGAATATTAGAGTGGATTCTAATCCCCGCTACAGCACATATTTCTGCAAATATAAAGCTAGAAAGAATATTCAAATTCTGGTTTCATAACAACAGTGATACAAACTCCTAATAGCAGGCACTCTGTGAAGTTACACAAAACTCTGGAAAAAAAACACATTCAGCACCTATGTAGCAAATATTTCATACCAAACCAGCACTAACAGCAGGAACTGAAATAACTGTAACCTGGCCTACAAAAAGGTAGCAATGCAAATATTTCAGTGTGCTCTAAAACAGTGGTTCTCAACAGGTGTGTCGGGACACACTAGTGTGTCACGAGAACATAAGAACATAAGAAATTGCCATTCTGGGTCAGACCAAGGGTCCATAAAGCCCAGCATCCTGTTTCCAACAGAGGCCAAACCAGGCCACAAGAACCTGGCAATTACCCAAACACTAAGAAGATCCCATGCTACTGATGCAAGTAATAACAGTGGCTATTCCCTAAGTAAACTTGATTAATATCAGTTAATGGACTTCTCCTCCATGAACTTATCCAAACCTTTTTTTAACCCAGCTACACTAACTGCACTAACCACATCCTCTGGCAACAAATTCCAGAGCTTTATTGTGTGTTGAGTGAAAAAGAATTTTCTCCGATTAGTCTTAAATGTGCTACTTGCTAACTTCATGCCCCTAGTCCTTCTATTTTTTCAAAGTGTAAATAACCGATTCACATCTACTCGTTCAACACCTCCTCACAGAAGGTATGTCACAGACCCAGCAGAAGGATGCTTTTTCCTCATCAGTCTGGACAGGAGTTGGCTGATTTCTCCTTTATTGGGTGTGAGAGGAAGCTGCTTTTGTTTCCTTCTCCTTTTCCTGGCTCAGTGGGAGGTTATTCCCTTCTCTTTCACTCATATCAGTGTGAGATATCACCAACTCCCATTCACATGGGCCTGGCAGCAGTGGCGTAGCCACGGGTGGGCAGCTGCTCACCCAATTTAGACCCAGGCCCACCCAACTGACACCGGAACTGCAAGGCTGCCTGACGCACCATCACGGCACACATGGGGAAGCGGTTCTGCAACCATATGGCCAACCGATCTTCCTGTTTGGGGGGGGGGAAGCAGAAGCGCACAGCTTCCACTTCCTCCCCCCAGCGCAGGAAGATCAGCTGGCCTCTCCTGCTGCCACCGGCCTCCTGCATACGGCCAACCGATCTTCCTGTTGGGGGTGGGGAGGAGAGCGGAAGCGCCGCGCACAGCTTCCGCTCCCCCCCCCAGCAGGAAGATCGGTCGGCCGTATGGCCCGAAGATAGCAGGAGGCCAGTGGCAGCAGGAGAGGCCAGCTGATCTTCCTGCTCTGGGGGGAGGAAGCGGAATCTGTGCACAGGCTTGAATGTGTATGTATGGATGAGAATGGGAGCCTTGGTGTGTGTGTGGGTGAAAATCAGAGCCTGGGTGTGTATGGGAGTGAGATTGGAGTCTTGAATGTGTGTGGGTGAGAATGGAAGCTTGAATATGTGGGTGAGGATGGAAGCTTGAATATGTGGGTGAGGATGGAAGCTTGAATGTGTGTATATATGGGTGAGAATGGGAGCCTGGGTTTGTGTATATGGGTGAGAATGGGAGTCTGGGTTTGTGTGTGTGGGTGAGAATGGAAGCTTGAATATGTGGGTAAGAATTGGTGCTTGAATGTGTGTATGTGTGGGTGAGAATGGGACCTTAAATGTGTGTATGTGTGGGTGAGAATGGGAGCTTGAATGTGTGTATGTGTGGGTGAGAATGGGACCTTAAATGTGTGTATGTGTGGGTGAGAATGGGAGCTTGAATGTGTGTATGTGTGGGTGAGAATGGGAGTATGGGTTTGTCTGTGTGGATGAGAATGGGTGCCTGATGTGCGTCTGTGTGTGCATAAGAATATAAGCCTGGGGAGGGGTGAGAAAGTGAGAGCTTGTATGTGTGTCTGCAGAGAATGTGAGCTTGTGTGTGTGGGGGGAGAGCATATGAGAGTGAGAGCGTGAGTGTGTGAGGGGGAGTCTGTGAGAGAAAGTGTGTATGTGTGTGTGTGGAAGGGAAGAAGACAGTAGTAGAAAAGACACTGAAGAGGAATTAGGAAATGAGCGACAAGGGAAAAAATGGGAAAAAGAGACCAGGACCAACTGATTAGAAAAATACAAAGATCAGACAACAAAGGTAAAAAAAAAAATATATATATATATATAGAGAGAGAGAGAGAGAGAGAGAGAGATGTTAGCAATTTAAATATGTCATTTTTGGGAATGTGCATTCTTATATTTTTGAATTTTGCTCTTTCTTAAGTATTCCACTGTTCAGACATTTTAGTTTCTCAGGCTTTCTATTTTGGCTTTATCTGAATGTTTCTGTTTCTAATTTATAGTCTCTTATTTCTATATTAAGTAAGGGTCAGTCTCAGTTTTGCCTGTGTGTGTGTGACGGAAATGCAGAATTTCTAGCATATAGTTTCTCTGTAGTAGTAGTCCAGCTTGTTCTGTTATTCCAATAGGTGATGTATTAATGTTCTAGGGCCTGGTGTAGTATTTGCATTGTTGCTTTTTCATAAGGTTGCTGTTTGAATCCTGAGAGTCAGTGCTGTGACTGTATGGCAAGGTTCCAGATGCCTCTTTCTTTGCAAGAGTTTGTTACTTCACAAAATAGCAGTGGAGGGTTATTTTTTTCTGAGATGACACCAGAATTTGAATTTTTTTTTCATGTTACTTGTAATGTGAATTGCCCTGGCTCTGCACTGAACCTCTTCTGATGATTAATTATATTTTATTGTATTTATGAAGATTTCTGGGTTTCTGCAAAGATGGTTCATGAAAGAATACATTAATTTTTGTTTTATTATATGATTGGATCTGATTGTTTTCTATACTTGAAATAATTGAAGTAAATTATTTTAAAGTTTCATGCATGATGCATAATGGCTGTTGCAAACAACTTAGAAAGCCATTCTAGGGTGCAGTATATGGCATTATTTATCAGTAAGAAAACAACTAGTAGACCTGCATGCCTTGTGCTCACCCATGTTAACCTTGTGCCCACCCAAAAAATCAATTCTGGCTACGCCACTGCCTGGCAGGACACCAACTTTATCTTCCTCTGCCTGGCCTGGCAGTGAGGCTGCTGATGTTCTCTTCATCCTATGGGGCCTGTACATGAAAGCAGGAGCAAGAGGAAGAGAGGTGCGTGCTCTATAGATCCACTGCTGAATTCTGCTGCTGCTGCCTCATCTTCCTCCTCTCCTCAGTGCTTTTTGCCCTCATCTGCTGCTGGTGAAGTGGGAGGGAGACTCTGGATTGGACTGAAGGCTTATGCTGGCTGGGAGCCAGGAGGAGGGGGAAATGTGCTGGGCAGAAAGGCCTTGGGAGATAGGGAGTCAGGTGTCTGCTGGGTAAGAAAGGGTGGGGAAAAGGAGGTTGGGGGTTGCTGGGTAGGGAGAGGTGGAAAAAGGAGGGGCTGGGAGCTGCTGGGCAGGGAGGAGAGATGGAAGTAGAGGGAGAGATGGAAGTGAAGGGCCTGCTATGTTGGGGGAGAAGGGAGATCAGAGGGTGCAGGAAGGGGTGGGAAAGAGGTGGTCAGAGGTATGCTGGGTAGGGAAGGGGAGAGAGAGTTGAGCAGTGGAGAGAGGAGCCACGGGGAAGAGGATGCAGAGGTGGGGGGGTGTCAGAAATGTTGGACAGGGATATGAGCATGTGAAGGGACGATTGAGTAGTTGGGAGAAGTGAGGGGTGATGAGGGCATGGAGGGGAGTGATGGGGTACAAGAGCCATAATATGTCTGTTTTGAGAATGTGCATTTCTTCTATCTTTGAAATGTGCTTAATGTAGGAGGAAATATATCTCTGTTTCTTGTTCTCCAGTTTTGCACTGCATACAGGTCTTCTTGGGGTTTCCATTACAGTTTTTGTTTCTGCAATTGTAATTTGAGATATTTTATTCTAAATTAGGTGAAGGTAGGTATGTCTGTATTCTGTATGTGTGTGACTGAGATGAGGTGCTTTACTAGCAAGCAGGGATTTGTTTCAGTCTTATTTGTTGTATTTTCTCAATATGATATTGCACTGGTGGTGAACTGCTCCCTTTTTATTTCGTGGAGTTAGTGGCGCTTCAGTATGGCAGATTTGATAAACATGTACAGAGTGGGGTTTGTTTGTATTATTTTACAATGCACCTGGTAGTAGAGGGAGTTTGTGATGCTGTTATTGAGACGTCACCAGAATCAGAATATCTTTATTGAATGGTAAGTTGTACAGGGAAATGTCTTAGTTCTGCTCTGCACTCATTGTTAGGAAGTGGGAGATTCCTGTGGATGCAGAGTATATGTTTGTATTTAGTCTAATGATGGTCATGTATTCAGGGTGTCACGCATGTGTGCTTCATCTCTCAGGTGTGCCCTGATAGAAAAAAGGTTGAGAATCCACTGCTCTAAAATAACAATATACTTAATACTGGATGGCGCAGCTTGGAAAAAAGAACAAGCTGGACTGCTACAGATCCCATACAGAAGATAACAGCTAGAAAAATGCTTCACAAATGCTAAAAAAAAAAAAAAAAAACCCAGACAGAGCCTCACCAAATGCAGACTAAGTGATCACAGACTAGAAATAGAAAGATGAAGACAAAAATTAAAGTGGCAATCCCAAGAAGACAGATTGTGTATGCAATGCAACACTAGAGAAATAGAAATAGAAATGCATTTCCTCCTGTACTGTGCAAAATACAAATCTGGCACCCCTATGGGTTGGCCACTAGATGTCACTAGGTTCTTGTATAGAATTTTAAATGTATGAGTCTTCCATTCCTCTTAGCCCCTCCCATCTGGTGGACTGTGGTTGGACACCTTCTACCCTATTTAGCCCAGCCATTTTAGAACTCGGTGTGGTCAGTTTTAAGGAAGCCTCTGAACAATGAGGATGGTTTGTTTTTACTCTCTGGTGAGGTATCCCAGCCTCACTCTGCATTTTCTGTTTGAAGTGATACCTCATTGTGCACTCCCTGCCAGAGGGTCCTTCTCATATTAATTGCAGAGAGATAGATTTTTACGCAGGATTCCCTTTTGGGGCTAAAAGGATCTCATCTAGAGCAGTGGTTCTCAACCTTTTTTCTGTCGGGACACACCTGACAGATGGTTCTCACATGCGTGACACACTGAACATGTGACCGCCACGGGGCTAAATGTAAACACTCTGCAATCCACAGGAACCCCCTCGACCCACAACAATGGGTGCAGAGCAGAACTAGGACATTCCCCGTTCAATTTACCATACAAAAAAAGATATTTCTGGTGACATCTCAATAACAGCACCTACCAGGTGCAATATCCCTCCTTATGAAAAACCAGTAATTTACCACCAATGCATGTTCTATTGAGAAAATATAACAAATAATATTGATACAAATGCCTTCATGCTAGTAAAATACTTCACCTTGGTCACACACATAGAATCAACCTTCACCAAGTACAGAAAGACCACAAATTACAAATATGGAAACAGAAACTGTAATGGAAACCCAAAAAAGCCACTCTGCATTCTGTGCAAAACAAAAATATAGCACCTATCAGACTTCCAGGATCTGAAATAATGTACACAAACTAATGTGCACAAAGTTACACCTGCCTTATGGAACTCAAACACTAAGAACCCTACCTATGAAAAGGCAGCACTGCAAAAATTACACCAGGCCCTAAACACCAATACACCTCCTATTAGGAAAACAGAACAAGCCAAGCTGCTACAGATCCCTACCAAGAAACTACAAGCTCGCAGAACACCCTTAGATGGGTCACACACGCAGAACACAGACAGACCCTCACCAAATACAGAATAAAGTGACCATAAAGCTAATGTTTTTGTTTTTGCGTTATTGCACTGCATACAGAGTGTGGCTTCTTGCTGTTTCCAGTTCAGTTTTTGTCTCTACATTTCTATGTATACATTCCCCGAGAAATATAAAATAATTCTAAAACTAGAATATAATAAATGTTTCAAAACAACTGATAAATGGAACATCCAATCATTAAAAATTTTCAAAAGTATTAAACATTCTCCAAACACCAATAAAATATTTCTAACAGCAGACATATCACATAATACCTAATAATTAAAATGACAGTCAATCAAGAAAGATAAACTTAAAAAGCCACCTTTACTTACCCTCTCCAGTAACTCTCCTACTCCTTTCCCTTGTAGGCCAATAGCACATACCAGAAGCAACAAGGACTGCTGAAGCTCTGTCCTCACGTTCTTCTTCCTTAGGGCCCATGACTAGTCTACCTCACACACACACACACACACCAGTCACTTGCCTGACCATTCTCTCTTTCTCTCTCTCTCTCTCTCTCTCATTCACACACACTCACACACACACACACACACACACCAGTCACCTGCCTGACCAATCTCTTTCTCACACACACACACACCAGTCACCTGCCTGATCAATCTATCTCTCTCTTATACACACCAGTTTCCTGCCTGACCAATCTCTCTCTCACACACACACACACACACCAGTCACATCCCTGACCAATCTCTCTCTCTCACACACACACACACACACCAGTCACATCCCTGACCAATCTCTCATGCACACATACACACACACACACACACACACACCAGTCACATCCCTGACCAATTTCTTTCTCTCACACATTTCTCTTACTTATACACACATTCTCTCATACACTTATACACATGCTGGCTCACTCTCTCTTTCTCACTCACTCACCCCCATCCCCACCCCCAGCACACATAGCAGCTACAGCACAAGGTAGCCAGTATGCTGTTATTAAAAGCAGAGTCCTGACAGGCTGGAAACTGCAGCAGGAGTGACCTGCCCAGCCCCACAGCACTAAGAAGGCAGCACTCAGCTATTTGATTGTGCTGCAATCGATCGCGGCACAGAACAATAAGCTGAGAATATAATTATATGCTTTTCTCCCCACCCCAGTCTTTTTTTTTTGCAGTTTGATTATTATTATTATTACTTTTATATTTTCTTGCTGGTGTCGTGCTGGCGAGAGAAGGGGAGGTCGGAGCCTGGGGGGGGCGCAGCAGCACTGTACTCCTGCAGGCCCTGGCAAAGTGGCCAGCCAGCATCGAATGTGATTTCTGCAGCAGCAGCATGCATGCATGGCCTTTTCTTCTTCTCGCATGCCCGGTAAACATCACTTCCTCTTCCGGGCCACAGGGGCGAGAAGAAGAAAAGGTCACGTTCCTGTTGCCGGCTTCCACAAACACTGCTGCCGTTCCCCTCAGGGCTTGAATGTGCTGATAGCCCGGGCAGGAATGGCAGCAGTGTTCGTCTCGCTGAGGTGAAAGGGGGGAGGGGGAGGAGAGCAGCGGGTGTGCGACACACCTGCCGGTGCCTCGTGACACACTAGTGTGCCGTGACACGCGGGTTGAGAACCGCTGATCTAGGGGACTGAAAACTTGTGAGCTGAAGGTGTATCCAGCTTTACATTTCAGAAGTATTTTTTGGACATTTGCTGTGTGGGGAGGTTTTCCTGATTCACCCCTCCCACAGGGATGCAATGCTGAGGTAGCCTGATCCCCTTTTGACTTTTCTTTCAAGAGAAGTCATCAGTAACAACAATTAAGGAAGAAAGAGCAAAACCAGGAGATCCCAATCGAATCTCCACACTTATGGGACCAGGAAAGGTTGGTTGTCCAGGAAGAATATGGATTCAGCTAGGACTGTTTTTGCTGTGTCTGTGGGAACCCCCTCCAATAGGAGTCCTGGTTAGCCACTGGGTGAGCTTTGCATACTTAAAACTACCTTGGGAGCTCTACCCAGATGCTTGAAACTAAGGACACCTACCTACAGAGAAATACACACATGTACCAATAGTCAGATGTACATTCAACATTATGGACAAATTGACTTTTATTTAATTATTGCCAAATCAGTAAACTTTATTTTAACACCCAGAACCTGGTCCTGTCTGATTTGTCCCAGCAGTCCACCCCTTGGGATGCAGCTAATATTCTACACACACTGAAAGCAAGACACCATGGTCCAGGCCATAAGGAAGAGCATCCCCCCATACAAAGAGTCCACGATGGGACAGAGAGTCAAGCCAGGGAGTTAATTGCTAGCCGGAGCAGCCCCGAAGAAAACAAATATGCTTGTGAGCCCTTGGGAATTAAACCTCCCAGTAAGGGTAACACAAAGATATCAGAGGTGCACTTTTCCCAAGGCTGACAGAGAAAGTCAAAGGCGTCCTACAAAAGAATCAGCAGGGAAAACTCTTTGTAATCTTGGGGGAAAGAGGAGAAACAGCAGCTATAGCAGCAAAATATGTGGTATCCTGCTACCAGGCCAGAAATGAAATCTGACCAGGGACAATATGGACTGACACCAAAACCCGAGACATGTCTCTAATATTGTACTTTCCATAACTTCACTTGGCTTTTTGTTATTTGCTCCTTTCTTTTCTTACCCTTTTATTTTAATCATTTTATATATTACTTTGACAAATCATATAAAATTGTCATGCCACTAAAGTTATCTGAATCTGAATCAATTTGCCTGCTTCCTGGTCTCTCAGCAGAAGAGCAGGAAACAGTCTACACCTAGATTTCTGAAGAAATTGGAGTTTAGTGAGGCTGATATGGAGATTGTGATCCTAGCAGGTCGACAGAAATGCAACAGCAGGAGTAGGATGAAGCAGCAGTAGCCCTTTAACCCAAGATCTAATTTGATGTTGCTGTTACAACCAAACCAGCTCTCTGTCCGAGCACCCAGCCATCCCAGGCCAGAGGGAATTGCCCCCAAATAGTCCACACAAGTTTCTCGGACCTCCACAAGGGACTCCATTTAATGGGCAAGACATACAGCACTGAGCAAAGTATGCAAAACCTGAAAATGTCCATCATGCAATGAATAGCCTACACCAGCGCTTTGCTGGACAGAGTCAATATAACCCTGGCTGTCAGTGTTGGCTGGCTCTGTGGTAAGGCATTGATGTGTCAGTGGCAGGAAGCCTTCTCTGGGACCGTCCTAAAAAAATATAGCACCAAGGAATCTGCAGGATGGTACTTTTGAGCAACACTGCTGAGGATCCCGTCTGTGGGGTCCCCATAGGTTTTCTTTTTGGCAAGAGCTGCTGCCTGAGAAGAAGTTGAGCTTGGTCAGCAGCCTGTAAGTGCTAGAGATCTCAGCCACCTCATTCTATATTGCTCCGAGTCGGTCTGTATCTTTTATGCAGACTGTCACAGAGCAATATAGAAGACCAGCACAATTTTCTGCTGTTCGTTGTACTGAGTTTCTTTTGGTTGTTTCTCATTTTTATCCAGCGCACTCCGATCTGTTATGCTTTTCCATTGTGAGCCTGGTGCCTTTTCAGGCACTTGGATAAAAAGGATTTTTGGGGTTCACATTTCTGATATTGGCTGTTCTTGGGTATGTGGGGATAGCTGAGACCTTCCTCCAGCTGTAAGTACTAATATGTCCTCCTTCCCAGGTATGTGTGTGGTGGCCTCTGGCAGGTGGCCAACGACCCCTGTCTTGCTGCCATTCTCCTTTTTCTTCTCCTCCTCTTCATACCAGTCTCGCCCATGTCTGTCTCACTTCTTCCTGGGCCAAATTTATGCCATCTGCCAGCATGACCCCCCCTGCACCCGGGAGTCTTCCCTGCCATGGGAACGCTGGTGAGTGCGGCCACTAGCAGTGCCAGTCACTGCTTCCCACAGGTAGCAGGGCAGGTAAGTGTGGCCTCCCTGCTCTAACACCAGATCCCAAGGGGATGCAAAGCTTTGATAACAAAACGCTTGGATAAACGCTTCTGCAGGTTTGTGTGCTGTAGTAAATCACAAGGGAATTTGCACATTCTGCAGAATCATTCATTTGCATGATTAATTTCTCATCAATATACACATGGAGAATTCTTACAAGGGAGCATCAAATTCCATTTACGCAGTGAAAGCGCACATAAGGGTGTTTCTTAGTTAATAGCATAGGGTTTTACATTCATGTAAGCGCCTGCACAATTTAGTGATTCGGCCTTCAAGTCTCACACAAGCTAAAAATGAATTTCAGTCTGAGGCTCAAATATTCCATTGTGAATGCACCAAAAACATTTGCAAAACAGAATCCAAGGAACCCACTGCTAAATTTTATGAATTAGGCAATTATATTTTTTCCACCAAATCAAAAACATATATAGTCCATTCATGGCCCTATAAATATTTTAAATGGACCCACTGATGGATTTCAGTAAAGCGATGTATACATATATCATAGTGTACCACTTGATAAGAAAGGAAGCTTTATCAGCCCCAAACCTCAGACCAATTCCTGTAAGGAAAACTATGCAACATTCTACTTCTCAGTTTGATAATTTATTATCGGAACACAAACCATGAAAACAATGGAAAGAAGGATAAGATTTTTTTGGAACACTGATGCACTGCTGTTGATTTATTATGGAAACTACATTAATAAAATACGACTCAAGACTTTTGCAAATATATTTTTTCTAGTCATACAGGAGGCAGAAAATCCAGAAGATATGCTGTGCTGAATTGGTTAAATGTAGCATTTTTTCTGCTTGTGCATAGGTAAAAAAATGTGTAAAACACCCTATCTAGGATTGGCATTCATACTGTCTGCAAAGTTGCATATCAGCTCTACCTCTCTGTGGCATTTCCCCAGAATGCTGAGCTAGTCGACTGGCAGATGCAACCAACAGTGTGCATTGTTGACCCCTTAGCATTTTGAGCTGAAATAGTTAAAAACAAGACTTGAATCCCCTTTTGTTTGAATTGCAACCCGCTTGCTCCAGTCCTAGGCGTCTGCCCTTGAGCTAAAGGAGCATCCTCCCTCCTCCCCTACCCCAGTTGACTTGAAATGAGTCTGGCTGCTCATTCCTCTCCTGCTCTAGAGGGAAGTCTCTTTCCTAATAATTCCCATTTTTTGTCCAAGGTCAGGTTTGGGTTTCAGGCTCAATGAAGAACTCTGCTGTACAGCAACCCATGTCTCAAATAGGTACATCGGGATTTGAAGCCAGAATTGCAAGAAGTGGTGGGTAGGCCTCTTTCGTGCTTAGGTTGTTTTGCAGCTGTTTCTGCAGCCATAATCAGTCTGGCAATGAGAATACATGTGTGCATGAAGTAGAATGACAGCCCAGAACGTGAACACAAAGGCATGATTGGCGTTTCCTTGAAAGCATCATTGTTCATTTCACCACCGTCTAATAACAGCTGGTAGAGAAGAATGAATTATTTTATTCAAGAAAGGGCATGTTTTAAACAAGAGAGGGGTAGGGGGCTGAATTTCATTCTTCCTTTCATCTTTGGATCTGAGAGTGCCCATCATCTCTGAGAAGAGCTTTATGAAATGCCAAGCTCTTAGTCTCTGAGTGGTTGTGGAAGGGCGAAAGTACCTAGTTAGGTTTTGTCCAGCAGAATGAGTAAGTGAGAAGATGCCTTGTACCCACATGGAACCACATCCTAGCTTGCCTGGGGTGCCACATTTTGAAGGTGCCAAATATCCAAGCCAAAGAGGAGCCTGCACCCACCTCCAGTTCAAAGGGGTGTTATGATACTCTGGGAATCTGGAGGAGGGTGGGAATGTAATACCTGCTATTTTCTGATCTCCAGGGTCTCCCACCCCGTATTCTCCAACCCTACCTATGGTGGCCAAAATCTTAAATCCAGTCCTGTGCATAAATCATGTTGCTGCCCCTCGGGATGCTTCTCTGTTCTGTGTATAAAAGTATGCAGGAAATCGCTTTTACACATACTTTTACATGCACAATCACCTGGGTCATTTTTAAAAGACCATTCATGTGCATAAAACCATGGTTTCAATCCTTAAATCTTTTGAAAATTGCCCCCAAAGCCAGCTTTTAGACTGCTTCCAGTTCATCCCGATTCATTAAAGATGCTAGAGTTTTATATTTCTGTAACCCCACCCCAGTGTGGATGTCCAGTCCAGGTAAGGCCATAAAGTTAATTATACTCTTTGGGGCAGGAACCCTGGCTAGCTCTTTCTCCCTTACTTCCTAAGGTGTGGGAAGTAAGGAGTCCTTTAAGGTCCCAATGTGACAGGGGTGATTTCTGTACACATTCCTGTATGTTTTTCCTGAGGAGGATGTCTGATCCTTTATATGGGTGCAGTGAGTGCAAAATAAATACTCTGGAGTCACTTTGGTAGTGTCCAAAATAAAAGTCTTTACTGTTAAATATTGATGATGAATGGCTCAATACTCAAACTGTAGTACCACATAAATCTCCCTTCAATTCCTTTATAGTCTCTTCCCCCTATCTGTACAGGACTCACTTATATCTGTTAGGAACGTGGACCCTTGAGCCAGCTCGAGGGTTGGAAGATCCACTGAAGGGAGGCCTACAGTGGCTCTCGAAACCGGGAGGTGGAACAGGACCAGGAGACCTGACAGGACCTTCACCTATACCAGTCCTCATTCCCCACAGGTTGAGCCCTTGGGTGCCAGGGCCGGCAGGACTTAGGCGAAGGTCTCCTGATGGAGGGAGTCCAGTGAGCAGACCGGGTCGAGGCAGGCTGAAGACTTGAAGAGACGAAGACGGTCCAGAGGTTGTGGCGGGCTCTGATAATGAACAGCAGGCAGAAGACAAGAGAAGCCGAGGAATACGCCAAGGGTCAGGATGGCCAGCAGACAGAAGAATCCAGGAACCAGGCCGAAGTCGAAACCTAAGAAGCAAGCAGAGGCAGGAGCGGAGGCAGGAGCAGAACCACGGGAACAGGAACGGAGCAGGAACAGGCAGGAACTATGGAGCAGTATCAGGAACAAGCAGGAACACTGGAGTAGGATCATGAACAACAGGAACACTGGAGCAGGATCAGGAACAGCAACTAATTACTCGAGGGAGTCGACCTGTTGCCAAAGCAAGGAAGGGAAGCAGGAAGTGGGCTTAAATAGCCCTGAGCTGTGATGTCATTGCTAGGAGCCGGGCCGAGGTTTCCTGCCACGGCCCCTTTAAAACTGGAACTAGGCCGTTCCCGCATGCGCCTAGGGAGGAGGAATCCAAGAGGCAGCCAAAGGCATCTCCCTTGAGGGGAGAACGCCGCCTCAGAGGCCCGATGCGGCCTGCATGTCGGAGCCGCAGGAGGAGTTGGAGACCGGCGTCTGCAAGGTAAGTTGGGGGGTCCCGGTCGCGGCAGTCCATGACTGGGGTTTACAATAGTACCCCCCCCCTTTACACCCCCTCTGAGAAGGACCTGGCTTGTCAGGGTGCTCTTGGTAGAACTGCAGGAGGAGGAGGGACTTATCTAAAATGTTGGAGGCAGGCTCACAGGAGTTCTCCTCTGGGCCGAAGCCTTGCCAGGAGATCAAATACTCCCAATGTCTTCGGTAGTATCTGATGTCTAGTATGTCCTGGACTTGGTAGGTGTGATCCTCTTCAGTGACCACATCCAGAGGTTCAGGAGGTTTCCGTTGGAAGGCTGATAGGACTAGAGGTTTCAATAGCGACACATGAAAAGTATTGTGAATCTTCAGACTGGAGGGCAAGTACAACTGATATGAGACTGATCCTAAGCACTCCCTTACAATGAAGGGTCCGATATACCTGGGTGCCAAGAGCATAGAGGGTACTCTTAACCAGATGTGGTGAGTGCTTAGCCAGACTTGGTCCCCAGGTTGAAAGAGTGGTGCTTGCCGACGGTGTTTGTCTGCATTCTTCTTAGTGGACTCGGCCACTTGTTGAAGGTGGGTCTGAGCGGAGTTCCATAAGGCGTGGAGATGCTGAGCTGTGAGCTGGGCTGCCAGTGACGGCACGGCCAGGGGTAACGGCAAAGGAGAAGTTGGTTGCTTCCCAGAGAGTCGGTTACTTCCCAGAGAGTCGGTTGCTTCCCAGAGTAAGAAAACTCCATCCAAGGCAGGAGGGAATTCCAGTCGTCTTGTTGGTGACCCACGAATGAGCGGAGGTAGCCCTTCAATGTGCAATTATTCCCCTCGGCTTGCCCATTTCCCTGTGGGAGGAATGCTGATGTAAAATGTAGCTTGACTCCGAATTTCTTGCAAAAGGCATGCCAGTACTTGGCAGTAAACTGTGAGCCATGATCCAAGGCAATATGTTGAGGCAAGCTGTGGAGACGAAAGATGTGTTGGGCAAAGAGACGGGTAAGTTGAGGTGCTGTAGGTAGTTTCGGGAGAGCCACAAAGTGGGCAATCTTAGAAAATCTATTGATGGTCACCCAAATAACTTGTTTCCCTTCAGATATTTATTTATTTATTTATTTATGTATTTATTATTTTTATATACCGACATTCGATCTCAATCGAGATATCACACCGGTTTACATTCAGGTACTGTAGGTATTTCTCTATCCCCAGAGGGCTTACAATCTAAGTTTTTGTACCTGGTAAGTTCACCACGAAGTCCATGGAAATGTGGATCCACGGCTCCTCAGGAATAGGTAGCAGTTGAAGCAGCCCCCAGGGGTAGCCAGGAAGTGGCTTCTGCCGGGCGCACATTGGGTAAGAGTTAACATAGGCTTGGATGTTCCGATTAACCTTTGGGCCACCAATAATAGCGGGTCAATAGTTCAAGAGTGCACGCTTTGCCAGGGTGACCTGCCATCAGAGAGTCATGGGCCCAGGACAGGACCTTCCTCCTGAGGCAAAGAGGCACTCAGTCTTGCCTATAGGGAACACATTGGTCGCGGTGAGGTGAACTTGAGCTGGATACAAGATGTATTGAGGAACCACTGGGGTATCCTCAGACTCAGAAGTGTGGGAGAGAGCATCCGCTCTGATGTTTTTTTGAAGCTGGATGGTAATGGATAGAAAAGTTGAACCTGCTGAAAAACAGGGACCAGCGTGCCTGCCGGGGATTCAGCCACTGGGTGCAGCACAAGTATTCCAAGTTCTTGTGGTCAGTGTATACGGTTATTGAATGTTGGGCCCCCTTCAGCCACTGTAGCCACTCCTCAAAAACCATCTTTATGGCAAGCAGTTCTTTATCTCCGATTCCATAATTTCTTTCCGAGGGAGAGAATTTTTGGGAGAAATAGGAGCAAGGGAGGAGTGCCCCGTTAGAAGAAAACTGGCTGAACACTGCCCCTATGGCAGAGTCAGAGGTGTCCACCTCCACCACAAATGGCCGGGAAGGATCAGGGTGACATAAGCAGGAGTCTTGGAGAAAAGCTTGTGTTAGTTCCTCGAAGGCCTTCAGCGCCTCTGGTGGCCAGTCTCTGGCGTTGGCTCCCTTTCTGGTGAGTGAAGTGAGTGGAGCCACCATGTGTGAGTAACAGGGAATAAAGTGTCAGTAGAAGTTGGCGAAGCCAAGAAAACGCTGGAGGGCTCGAATCTCCATGGGGCAAGGCCAGTCTCTGATACTGGCAATTTTCTCTGGGTCCATATGGAAGCCAGTGGTGGATACAATGTACCCCAGGAAGGGCAAAGATTCCTGCTCAAAGAGGCACTTCTCAAGTTTCACGTACATACAATGTTCTCGAAGGCGCTGTAGCACTCGACGTACCTCTTGGCGGTGAGAGAGCAGGTCCTTGGAGTAAACGAGGACGTCATCTAGGTAGACTGTTACGTGGAGTCCAGGAGGCAGCCGGCGGCGTCTCCCTCCTGGGCAGAACGTTGCTGCAGATGCCCAATGCGGCCTGCCTGCTGGAGTTGTGGGAGGAGTTGGAGAACAGCATCTGCTGGGTAAGTTGGGGAGATCCGGTTGCGGCGGTCCACAACAATATCAGGGCAGGGAAAACATCTACTCTCTTCGTTTAAAGTGAAGTGGAGCTCCCAGATGGACAGGGTCTTTAGGATGGTCAAAACCCCTTCCAATCTGATAAAAATAGTAAAGTCTATGGCACATAGAGTAAGTCCCCTCTTTCTTTCCCGTGTGGTGAACACCAGATGGGTGTCCCCAGTGTTGTTATTTTACTCATGGTTAGTAGATCTTGAGATCTCCTTGATCTTACAGTCTTTTTAGTACTCTCTCTGGATCCTCGATAGAAAGGGCCCTCTTTGAAACAAGCAGTTCTCTTGCTTCTAGCAGGAAGGAAGGGGCAGGCAAACTTCCTCCTGGATCATCTAACAGAAATGCTATCTTCCCAAAAAAACTGATATTAATACCAGATTTGTTGCTAGAGCAGGTCACCACTTCTAGGGCAGGTCTTTCCTATCCCTGGCTGTCCCAAACACAGGGGTAGATTTTAAAAGAAACGCGAGCGGCCTATATGTGCGCGTGCTACCCAGCGTGTGCACATATATGCCCGATTTTATAACATGCACGCACCGTTATAAAATCCAAGGTCAGCGAGCACAAGGGGGTGCACAATTGTGCACCTTGCGCGCGCCGAGCTGCGCTGGCTTCCTCCGTTCCCTTCCCCCTAGCTTGACCTTCCCACCCCTTCCCCTAACCTTTCCCCCAGCCCTATTCTAACACCCCCCCCCCCTGATCTTTATTTTACCTTTTGCGCCTGCCTCCAGGCAGGAGCAAGTTGTGCGCGCCAGCCGAAAAAAGTAAACAGTGGACTGCCACAGGGATCTTTACTTGGACTGGTGCTTTTCAATATATTTATAAATGATGAGTGAGGTGATCAGGTTTACAGATGACACAAAATTATTCAGAGTAGTTAAATCACATGCGGATTGTGATAAATTGCAGGAGGACTTTGCAAGACTCAAAGATTGGGCGTCCAAATGGCTGATGAAATTTAATGTGGGCAAGTGCAAGGTGTTGCATATAGGGAAAAATAACCCTTACTGTAGTAGTTACACGATGTTAGGTTCCATATTAGGAGCTATCACCCAGGAAAAAGATCTAGGCATCATAGTGGATAATACTTTAAAATCGTCGGCTCAGTGTGCTGCAGCAGTCAAAAAAGCAAATAGAATGTTAAGAATTATTAGGAAGGGAATGGTTAATAGAATGGAAAATGTCATAATGCCTCTATATCGCTCCATGGTGAGACCGCACCTTGAATACTGTGTACAATGCTGGTCGCCGCATCTCAAAAAAGATATAGTTGCACTGGAGAAGGTACAGAGAAGGGCTACCAAAATGATAAAGGGGGTGGAACAGCTCCTCTATGAGGAAAGGCTAAAGAGGTTGGGGTTGTTCAACTTGGAGAAGAGACGGCTGAGGGGGAATATGATAGAGGTGTTTAAAATCATGAGAAGACTAAAACATGTAAATGTGAATTGGTTCTTTATTTTTTCAGAAAATGGAAGGAATAGGGGGCACTCCATGAATTTAGCAGGTAGCACATTTAAAACAAGTCAGAGAAAATTCTTTTTCACTCAACGCACATTTAAACTCTGGAATTTGTTGCCGGAGGATAAGGTTAGGAAAGTTAATGTAGCTGGGTTTAAAGAAGGTTTGGACAAATTTTTGGAGGAGAAGTCCATAAACTGCTATTAATCAAGTTGTCTTAAAGAATAGCCACTGCTATTACTGGCATCAGTATCATGGAATCTACTTGGTGTTTTGGGTACTTGCCAGGTTCTTGTGGCCTGATTTGGCCACTGTTGGAAATAGGATGCTGGGCTTGATGGACTCTTGGTTTGACCCACTCTGGCAATTTCTTATGTTCTTTTGCTTTCCATTAGCTAAAGAAAAAACTGAAGAACCAAAACAAAGTTTGTCTTTCTCAATATTGCTCTGTTCAATAAGGAAATGGTCTCCAGGCTCCCGCAAGTAAAAATACAAAGCTTAAGTAAGACAATACACCTAGCTCTGGACAGAAAGAAGCAAAGGCCAAGTAAATTCAGTCATTGATTAGCGTTCTTAACTGTATGTATAGGGTTATCCCTATAGGGCATGAATTTATGTGAAGAGGAAACCCATGCTAATGGTGATAATGGTGATTTTATTTCATGTCAGCTTATGTTTTGTTGTTTTGTCATGTTGTCCTTTGGTATTGTATTTGTTACTTTTATCCTGAGGTATTTTATTTGCAGCCATTTTTCAAAATGGCAGCTGCTGATCCAGGCTCTTCTTTGCCCCTTATGTGCAGGCCAAAGGAGAGACTGGGGTCAGCTACCCATTCTGAAAGATGCCTACAGATGGGGCAGGAGCGAGTGGGCCTAAAGACTCCAAGCTTATGGCATAATCTGGAGGAGGGTCTTAAGGATCAGGGGCATTCTAAAGCTGGCAGGTAGACTTTTTTGGAAAGGGAATGGGGCTTAAAGGCCAGGGTGAGGGGATTAAGCAAGGTTACTTTCCCATATTCATAGACTGTATTGGATGGGGGGGGGGGACGTCATTTACTCTGTTGCCACACAGACCACCAGGACTTTTTACAGGGGGTGATAGGACCTGATTACAAGGCCTTGCAGCCCCTTTAACTTCGGATGCCAGGAGTTTCACCAGACACCTTGGTCTGGTAATCATCCTGGTGGAAATTTAGCCACTCCTCTTAAGATGTAGCAAATTTTCCCCAAGAAACACAGCATGCAAAGATTGTTTTGCAAGCTGTGCTAGTCATTAACATGGTGATGAGCAACTTTGCATATATTTGCATAAGACACAACTCATTAGCATGATCACATTGCACCTGACTTAGAGGATGGAAAATGACATGCAATGGTTTACTAAAATAGCACATTTTTCAGTGTTATTTCCATTTAGTGCACAGTAATGTGTTTTACTGAACAGTAAACTGCATTTACCATGTGCAAACATGTTACCAGAGCTTATTAAACAAACCCCTAAATCCACTCTTCCCTCAACTTTTCACCCTTCTTCCTCATCGGAAACCACAGTCATTTGCTACACACTCTTCACACTCTTTGCTATTCACATTACCAGCAGACACTATAGGAAAGGCCACTTGGTTTCATCAGCAACATACTGGTCCCACACCGAATACCAGTTACCTTGTAAAAGAGAGAGTGAATAAAGATCAGGGAAGTGCACAAAATTGTGGTTACCAGGAAAAGGACTGAGCTTATTGTTTCATGTCGTACAGGATTTCAGCTCTTCTTGAACTGAACAGTTACTCAAAGGTACATAGCGTTCACTACATATCTTTTTCTGCCCCCCCCCCCCCCCCACACACACAAAGTCTTCCAGTTTTGCAGTGATTTATATTTTATGTGTTACCCCATGTTTTGTAATTCCTGTTTCATGCATTCCATGCATTCATGCATTTCATGCATTCCTTTCATGCATTCTGCTCAACTGGTTAAGTGGCGTTTGAAACGGATAACATCACTGTATGATTTATTTCTGTTCTCCAAGTTCAGGTTCAGCATGAAGGCTTGGGGTACCTGGCAATGTATGGAGCAGAGGATCTTAAAAGACAAGATCTTCTCCTTCCAAGTAAATATATTCCCTGTGGAGGTAATTTCGAAAAACATTTATGCGCATAAAATCCCTAAGACTGTGCACGTAAAAGAGCGAATAGAAGCAATTTTGTGCGTAATTTTATGCATACTTCAAAGAGCCATTCCCAGGAGGCAGAGTTGGGGATGTGGAAACCAGTTTTCAAAAGGATGCACATAAATGCATGCATGCAGATTTATACAGGGTTCCGCATACTTCTGCTACTTGTGCACTTAAGTTCGTTTTGAAAATTAGGGCTGATGTTTATGTGTACTTTCTACATGTAGACTTCAGCCCTAGGTTGGCTATTATAAAATTACCCTCCTTATGTGCTCAGAATAAGATTGTTTATTTTTCTACTGGGATACCCTTCTCTTGGCAGCCTATGCATGAACACCCAGAGGGGCACTACAGCCTTTTTCTGGGTTCTTTTCCTTTCCTTTACTTCTATGTGCCTCTTCCAGTCTCTATCTCTCCCTCTCTCTATCTGTCTTTCTCTCCCTGCAGAAGCTACTGCTGAACACAATCAGGAAGACCTTAGGAGAGGAGAGGAGGATGCAGTAGCTCTTCTTCTCATGGCAGCTGCCTCAGGTCAGTGCTTCCATAGCTTGTGGTACTTGGGTTCTGCACATCCTCTTCTTTTCACTCCTTTCTCCCCTAAGCATCCACTCTCTTTTCTTCTCCTCCACCTCACCGTGTGTCTCCAGTACCTCCCTTGGAAATCTACTCCACTACCTTCCTTGGACGTCTATGCTCCCTCTCCCTCCTTCCCTTCCCCAGCCCCTGTCTTTCAGAGCTGGGGAAGAGAAGGAGGTTGAAGCAGCAGACCGTGAACCAAGGAAGCCACGATTCAAATCCTGCTGTTGCTCCTTGTGATTTTGGGGAAGTCACTTCACCCTCCATCGCCTCAGGTACAAACTTACAGACCGATACAGTACAGTGCGCTCCGGTGGAGCGCACTGTTAACCCGTGATTGGACGCGCATTTTCGACGCGCTAGCGTTACCCCTTAGTCAGTAAGGAGTCCAAAACGCGTGTCTGTCAGGGGACAGATATGTTGCATTCGGCAAGGGGGCCCCCCCCGATACGTTTATACGTTGATTCTTATTCGTTTCCAGGCTAAAATTAAATTAACTACAACGCCCCTCACCCTCCTGACCACCCCAAGACTTACCAAAACTCCCTGGTGGTCCAGTGGGGGTCCGGGAGCGATCTCCTGCACTCGGGCCGTTGGCTGCCAGTAATCAAAATGGCGCCGATAGCCTTTGACCTTACTATGTCACAGGGGCTACCGGTGCCATTGGTCAGCCCCTGTCACATGGTAGGAGCCAAGATGGCGCCGGCCATCCATTGCTCTTACCATGTAACAGGGGCTGACCAATGGCACCGGTAGCCCCTGTGACATAGTAGGTCAAAGGCTATCAGTGCCATTTTGATTACTGGCAGCCAACGGCCCGAGTGCAGGAGATCGCTCCCGGACCCCCGCTGGACCACCAGGGAGTTTTGGTAAGTCTTGGGGGGGTCAGGAGGGTGGGGGAGGGTTGTTTAAATTGGCTCCTTTAGATGGCTGAATAATTCAGCGAAGATTTGTTGTATTTGTGGGGAATTGCGATACGTTTCACTTCCCCACGAATACAACGAATATGGCCTTATACGTTGCGGATTGCCAATTCGTAGGGAACAAATGCACACCCCTAACCAGCACTACCTGCAATCACGGTGACTTGCCCCACCTCCTTTCAAAGAAACCAGCAGCATACACATTCAACTCCAGAAAGCTTGCTGCTTATTCCCCTTTCCAGGCAGACACCATCTGCAAGTTCCCAGGGAAGAGGGAATAGGGGAGCTTAGCATTGATAATACCAAAACTGATACTGGAATACCGGGTTTCAGACTGTCTCCTCCAAGCTTTACATTCACCTGCAGAGTGGCAAGAGAAGTTAGAGGTGGTTTGCTCGGAGCGGTCCCTGCCACATGAGGAGATGTGCAGAGCTTTTGAGATGTATCCTTACCTGTGGGAAGGAAGTGAGGGCTGCTTGGGGATCCGTGTGTTTGATCCAGATCCCAGAGTTAGGTTTTTTGAAACCCAGTACACCGAGATCTCCAGTAAGAATGGGGCTCTCCTGGCTGGCAGCCACGAGCGACGCCACACTTGCCAGACTGAGCTGCACTATTCCTTGGTGAGAGGGGATTGGTAGCAGAGGCATCCTGATGGTTCAGGGCAGGTTTGTCACAAGGGGAGGGCAAGAATGGCGACCCATGCAGGGTGCTAAGCCAGCGGTGGTGCCATGTGAGCCTATAAGAATAAGGGGGATGCTAAAAGCAAACCTTTCCTTGCCCTGGGCCCTCTGTCTAGCAGCTGCCCCGGGGGGAGAAGAATATGAGCTAGAGAAAGGAAGAAGAGAGAAAGCGAGAATAAGAGGGTAGGGAACAGAATGTTGGAAAAGGGGAGAGGGTAAAACCAGTAGAAAAGTGCTATGTGCTGTCATTTGTGCTTTGACCCTATATAATATCACCAAGCCATAGAAAGCAGCCTGAAGCAGAGGAATGCAGTTTAAGTTAGACCTGCAAGCTTGTCATTTTCTCTCTGACCCCCATCAGCTCTGGATCACAGTTTCCAGTATGGCAGCAGCATACAGAAGAGCTCCAGACAACGCCTACGTGCCATGCAAACTGAGATGCTGCATGTCCTGACCTGAAGACAAGAGACCTCCCCCCCCCTCCCCTGTCTCCTTTTACCACTGCACTGCTGAGTCTGCTCCTACCACTACTGTCTGCCACAGTCTGTCTGACTCTTGCTAAGAAACCTGAGACAGCAGGTTAGGAGTGAGGATCCTTGCTGGATAATGATCTTCCAAGATGAATTTGCCTACCCAGTTTGTTATCTCGCCATCTGACACACTGGACAACAATCTCCACATTCCATTATGAACATATACATTTGTATTCTTGCCTTTTAAACAGAATAACGAACAATGTGCCCTGAAGTGCATTTCGCTGTTGCTTTGATTCTTTTATAGTTTGCAAACCTTCTACAAAAAACATAACAATGAACATATATTAAATGGCCAAAACCAGTTTAAATGTATAAAGCCATTCTCTTCTTTCACCATTTTACTGTATTTACAATTAGCAGGAAGCCTAGCTTCACCACCCACTATTATCTCTTGCAAACATATCCACCTATAACAGCACAAACACACACACTGAGACATTCATGCTGCTGCAGATAAAACATCACTATCACAATCGTGTTACTGTATCATGAGTAGTTTCTTTAAAGCCTAAAAATCAAATCAGTGCTAGTAACTCTTACTGCATTAAAGGAGGTCAGTGAGAAAGGACGGCCGCTGTAGAATGTCAAAGCATTTTTAAGCAGGGAGGTTTCTTCAAAATATTTTTCCACTCTCCTTGCTTGCAGATATTCAAATATGGAAAAAAAAAAAAGAATAAGCAGCTCATAGCCAAGGTAAACCTCTTTGACATCTTACATAGCCCCAGCTGCAGTGAATCCAGGGAATTGTTTGCTGTAGAGAACCCCATAAGTTCCTACAAAGAAGACTGTCCCATTGTTAGTGGGGGAAGTCAGAAGCAGTAGAGTGCTGGGTTTGGGCTCCCCCATGTGGGAAATTTAAATGGTGGAGTCCCCAGAGTATAAAAACCCTTGACACCATGAGAGAGTGTGGATTTTTTAGTTATCCCTGGTAGGGGCAGTATGTGATAGGGGTGGGAATCGTGTGATCGATCGTCTTAACGATCGATTTTGGCTGGGGGAGGGAGGGAAATCTGATCGTCGTGGGTTTTTTTTTGTTTTTTTTTTTTAAATCGTTAATCGTAAATCGGGGGAGGGCGGGAAAACCGGCACACCAAAACAACCCTAAAACCCACCCCGAACCTTTAAAACAAATCCCCCACCCTCCCGAACCCCCCCAAAATGTTTTAAATTACCTGGGGTCCAGTGGGGGGGGGGGGTGTCCCGGCGCGATCTCCCGCTCTCTGGCCACGGCTGCGTTAAGAGAAATGGCGCCGGTGGCCCTTTGCCCTTATCATGTGACAGGGCAAAGGTAGCGCCGGCGCCATTTTGGTTCCTGGCTCCCAACGTCACGCATGCAGGAGGTCGCTCCCGGACCCCCGCTGGACTTTTGGCAAGTCTTGTGGGGGTCAGGAGACCCCCCCAAGCTGGCCAAAAGTCCCTGGGGGTCCAGCGGGGGTCCGGGAGCGACCTCCTGCATGCGTGACGTTGGGAGCCAGGAACCAAAATGGCGCCGGCGCTACCTTTGCCCTCACTATGTCATACGGGCGACGAAGCTGGAGCCTCGCTTGAAGCTGGAGCCTCGCCTAGGGCATAGGCCAAGGCCCAAAGCATGGGCCATGGCCTAGGCCCGAGCGCAATGCCAGGCTCTTGGCGGAGGCACAGGCTGATCCCAAAGCCTCAGCTGAGAACCCCTCGAAAATTAAAAAAAAACAAAAAACGTATCCAATCTGTTGGGTATCCAATGAAAGCTGAGTCCTGACACTGGGGCCTCAGCCTGGACACAGGCCCAATGCCACAACCGACCCAGAGACCGGATCCTGACACCTGGGCCTTGGCCTAGGCTGGAGCCAGAGCCCAGGCTTGAAGCCGTGACCAAACTTGAAGGCTGGTTCTCGATGCTGGGACCTCGGCCTGGAGCAAGACCTGATTCTGCGACCCGACCAGGAGGCTCCTGGGAGCTCCTCATCTTCGGTCCTCTTCTTTCTTCACTTGAAAGCCAAATGATGTCATCTACTGGGGTCACTCCAGCGCATTCACCCCATTGGACGGCGCCATTTTGATGTAAGGCATTGTATGATATTGACGTACATGAAAGTTGTGCTGTCCACTCAGAAGAATGTGCCGGAGTTAATTAACTCTGGCACAACCCCAGTGGATGGTGTCATTAGGCTTTCAAATGAAGAAAGAAGATGACCAAAGAAGAGGAGCTCCCAGGCCTGGGTTCAAGGTTTGGGCCTGACCCTGGGCTGAGGCCCATTCATTGGGACCCAGCCTCCTATCTGAGGCCCCGACATCGGTCCTGGGTGTGGGCCACCCGGCATCAGGACCCAGCCTCCAGGTCAGGTCGAGATCGAGCTCTTGCTTAGGCTGACGTCCAGGCATCAGGACCCAGCCTCCGGGCAGGTTGCAGCATCAGGTCTGGGTCCAGGTCGAGGCACTGGCATCAATATCCGGCCTCTGGGTAGGGTCATGGCTTTGGGCCTGGGCTCAGTGTCTGGCCTAGGCCGAGATCCAGGCATTGGGACCTGGCCTCTGGGTCAGGTCACGGCAATGGGCTTGAGTCCTGGCCGAGGCCCTAATGTTGGGACCTGGCCTCCGGATCAGGTCACAACATTTGGCCTGGGCTCGGACTTCAACCTAGTCCGAGGTGTCGGCCTTCAGTAGGCCGAGGCCATGGTGACCTACCGTGTTCTCAACCTACACAAGTCCAAGACTTCAGCCTAGTCCTAGCAGGCAGATCTCTACTGGACTGGGTAAGTGGGGGCCAGGGTTGATCCTGGCCTTGGCTTTTTTCTGGAAAGGTAGGAGGGAGGTCTCATTTTTGTTTTTTGGCCATTTATGTGTGTATGTGCGGGTGGCTTATTGTTTGATTTGTTTTTCTCACATGAATGAAATGAATCAAGCAATCCATGAACTGAAATTTGTGGGAAAAAAAACCTCCCTAAAAAGAACCAAAAGCCAGAACAATTCTTTTCCCCTGCATATCCCTAATCTATGGCACCCATCCAGTGATAACCACATCTTCATCTTTGGGATGTTGAAGAAAGGAGTATGGAGGTACCCTTCTAGTACCAACAGGGAATTAAGGAGAGAGTTGAAGGAGTAAGACTATCTATGCTGAACAACTGGACTAAAGGTTTGAGATATGAGACTTTGCTTTCAGATATCTAAATGGGGAGTGATCATCGTATTTACCATATTCTGGGAGAAAGCTTCAAAACTTTCCCATTAATTGGAAAGGATCAGGAATCAAAGAATTAATTGACATCAGTACCATCATAAATTAATTGGAAGCTTAAATTCAACGATTTATCAAAAGAACTAAATGCAGTAAATGCACTATAAAAACTAAGAATTTATAACTGAACATTTTCATAAATTTGCCATCTTTAATCAGTAAAAGTTAAGTTGGAAATCATTAATTGCTTCTAGCATGATTATTACTGTTGTGTACAAGAGACTGTTGAAGTAATTTTGAAGTAATCTTCCCCTTAGGCAAGGAAGCTTGTATTTTCAGAGAGGTTTAACATCAGGAGAAGACAGTTAACTAACTTAATCCCATAACTTGTAGGAGTGGAAAGGGGGAACAATTTTGTTCACTTACCTGGTTCTGGGGGGATCTACAGACAAGACCTAGGCCCTGTCCCAAGCTGGAGCCTTGCATAGGGCCTAGGCCAAGGTCTCAGTAACCTAGCACAGCCTAGGCCTATATTTATTTATTTATTATATACCAAATTTTTCATGCGAACATATCAAACCGGTTTACAGTAGATAAACATTCATTTAAAAATATTTGCATTTCCAAAAGAAAAAAGGAAGTAAATATGTAGTTTTATAATATAAATAAAATAAAGAATTAAACAAAATAAAACAGTAAGCTAAATAATCATAAAATTTACACTGATAGAGAGGTAGAATAGTTAAGGATGGATAATAAATTCAAAAATATATACATTACTTTGATATACATTCAGTAGTCCAAAATTGTTAAGTAAGTAGCTCTTGGTAGGCTTGTTTAAATAGCCATGTTTTTATGCCCTTTTTAAATAATTTTGAGTCTGTTTCCAATCTTAGCTCCTGTGGAATAGATGGGGCCCAGCAATAGAAATAGCTCTTTCTCTAACATTATTTAGATGAGCAATTTTTGGGGAAGGAATTGGTAACAATCCTGTACCTGCTGAACTGGTAGTTCTTGAAGGGGTATGGAAATGAAGTGATGAGGTTAACCATTCAATTATTTTATTGTAGAGCATTTTGTGAATTAGGGACATGATTTTATGTTGAGTCCTGTATTTAACAGGTAACCAGTGAAGGTCCTTTAATATTGGGGTAATATGATCTGATCTTCTAGTTTCTGTTAAAAGTCTAGCTGCTGAGTTCTGTAGAAGTTGCAATGGTCTTGTGACATTTGCTGGTAGTCCTAGAAATAATAAATTGCAGTAGTCTAGTTTTGATAAAACAAGTGCTTGCAAAACTGTTCTAAAATCTTTTGGGAATAGGGATGGTTTTATTCTCTTAAGAACATTTAATTTAAAATGACCATCATTAATAATTTTTTAACGCATGATTTCATTGTGAATTCGCAGTCTATGAAGATCCCTAGATCTCTTACTTCTAGGGAGATGGGGTAATTTTTGGCTGCATCTTGAATTTCAAGTTCCTTTCCTTTGCTTAATTTAGGGGAGATGTATAGGATTTCAGTTTTATTTTTATTTAGGGAAAGGTTCATTTGTGTTAAAACATTTTCAATGGCAGATTGATATATATCCCAGAGTTTAAGAGTTAATTCAATAGATTTTTCAATAGGAATTAAAATCTGAACACCGTCAGCATAGCTAAAATGTGTTAGGCCGAAGCCGGATAGAATTCTACATAGAGGGAGCATATAAATATTAAAAACGGTTGCTGACAGAGAGGATCCCTGGGGTACTCCGTATGGGAGATCAATTGGTTGGGATTCTTTACCAAGATATTTTACTTTGAAGGTTCTATTTTTTAAGTAGGAATCAAACCATTTTAGTGCAGAATTCTTGATGCCTATTTCATTTAGTCTATCGAGGAGGATTTTATGATTAACTGTATCAAATGCAGCTGAAATATCTAGCATGATCAGGAAGTAAGTTTGGCTGTTATCGGTTCCTCTGAGAATGATGTTTTGTAAAGAAGTTAATAGGGTCTCAGTGCTGAAATATTTTCGGAATCCATGTTGTGCTCGATATAGGGTACTGTGTTTTTCAAGATAATCTGTTAGTTGATTGTTAATTACTTTTTCAAGGATTTTTGAGATACAAGGTAGATTAGGGATGGGACTTAAGTTTGATAGGTCATATGCATTGGATTGTGGTTTCTTTGTGATTGGTTTAACTATTGTGACTTTTAAGATTTGTGGGACGTTTCCTTCAGTATTAGTAATAGATAGGTGATTGTCTGGAGACTATATTGGTGACTGTTTTTAATAGTGATGTTGAAATTTGGTCTATATATAAGGCCGAGGTTTTACCCTTGGCATAGGTTTTGAAACCAGGCTTTGAGGCCTCCAGGTTGGACTGCAGCATTGGGCTTGAGCTTGGGCCTGGGCCTTGGTCCTGGCCTAGACTGAGGACCAGATGTTGGAAACTAGTTTCATGACCAGGTCCCAGTATTGGGTCTGGGCCAAGGTTCAAGCATTGGGACCAGGCCAGAATGTGGCATCAGATTCGGTAAGTATGGGAAGAGTGTCATCAAGAAATTTCCTGAGTCTGGGCCTTTGCTCAACCTAGGCCCCAGCATCAGGCCAGGGCCTAGGCTGAGATCCTGGAGTCATACTCAGGCATGGGCCAGGGCCTCTGCTTTGTGTCTCAGCCTGTTTCCTAGGTGATACCCCAGCTACGGACCTAGGTATAGCCCCAACTGGTGAATTTTTTTTTTAAATTGGGTTTTCAAAACAAAACGAGATTCTAATGAAATTTTGTCAGAATTTAATTCATTCCCTTTTGAAAAGGATTCAAAGTAAATCAGGAAATTTCATCTCATTTCCTATTTCATTTCTCCATAATGCCCATCCCTAATAACCTGAGGTGTGGTCTTTGGGGGTCTTGTGATGGCTCTAACAGCCCCCAAAAGATATTAAATGCAGAATTAGGCAGGAGTCCACGTAGTACTGTACATCATGCCTCATTCCAGGCTACCAGTGGTGGCAGCGGAACGTTTTCATGGTTTTAACTGTTCCGGGGTGGCCTGACAGGTGGGAATCTTGGGCCCATCTAATTACCTTCTCCTGGAGGGTTTTATGGACCTCCATCTTCCCAGTGATATGGGAACTGCTGCAGCTATCATGATTCTTGCAGGATCAATGATGTGTCTAAGCGGTTCTGTTAAGTCTTCTGTTTCAAAGGACCATGAAAGGGAATTTGCTTGCTGGGTCTTCTTTGCTGGTCAATAATGGAGCTCAAAGTTGAAGTGGTTAAAGAATAGAAACCATCAGGGCTGGAATGGGTTTAACTTCTGGGCTTGCTGAAGGTACTACAAGTTTTTATGATTGGTGAAGATTATGAGTGGGTGTCTTGCTACCTCCAATAGATGGTGCCATTGCTCCAGGGCCAGTTTCAAAACCAGGAGTTCTCTGTCTCCAATGGTATAATTATTTTCTGTAGGCATAATTTTTTTGGAAAGGAAGAAGCAAGGCATGAGAGATCCTTTATCATTGTGCTGTGAGAGGACAGCCCCTACCCCAGTGGCAGAGTATCTACCTCCACGATAAAGGGCCTAGACAGATCCAGGTGTTGGAGACAGGGATCTTTGAAGAATGCCTGCTTGAGGTGATAAAAAGCTTGGATAGCATCTTCAGACCAATTCCTAGTGTCGGTGCCTTACTTTGTAGGAACAGTGAGAGTAACGGCCAGTGAAGAGAACCCGTATATGTACTGCCAGTAGTAATTGGTGAAGCCAAGAAATCTTTGCAAGGCCTTGAGTGCCATCAGTAGAGACCAGTCCTGAATGGCCTTCACTTTCTCTGGGTCCGTACATAGGCCACAATGGGAGATAATACAGCCCAGGAAAGGTAGCTCATCCTGCTCGAAGGTATATTTTTCAAGTTTGGCATATAGGTGATTCTCCCAGAGCCTCTGCAGCACTTGTTTCACATGCTCACAGATGAGAATGTCACCCAGATACACTAAGACTTGAGAATAGAGATGGTCTCAGAGGATGGTAGGGGCATTGCAAATGCCAGATGAGATTACTAGGTATTCATAATGTTCGTCACGGGTATTGAAGGCCTTCTTCCACTCATCTCTCTCCCGAATCCAAATGAGGTGATGAGCTCCTCTGAGATCCAGTTTAGTAAATATTTGCACTCCACACAGGCGGTCAAAAAGTTCTGTAATTAGGGGCAGCGGGTATCTGTTCTTGTGAGTTATAGTATTGAAGCCCTTGTAGTTAATGGAGGGCCTGAGGGAGCCATCCTTCTTTCTAACAAAGAAGAATCGTGCACCTCTTGGAGATGGTGAAGGGTGGATAAATTCTCGCTCCATGTTTTCTTGGATGTAGCTTGACATGGCTACTGTTTACAGGAGCGGATAGTGGATAGACCTAGGGGGGCATCTTCTTCAGGAGCAGGTCAATTGGGCAGTTGGAGATCTGTGAAATGGCAGTGTCTCTGTGTGATTTATACTAAAGACATCTCAAATGCCGCATATTGAGGAGGAATGCCCAGAAGGGCCAAGGTATGAGTTCAGGCTAGAGGCATAGGAGGAATGACCTGAGTGAGACATTGTTGCTGGCAGGAGAACTCCCAGTGGGCAATCTGCCGAGCCTGCCAACCTATAGTGTGATTGTTTAGCATCAGCCAGGGTAAGATAAGGCTGATTGGATTGACTGCCTCCGGCGCCCAAATCCAGAAATGACTCAGTATGCCCCTCGGTATTGTGAGAGGTAAGACAAAATGGCACAAGTAATTGAGAAGAAGACAAAGGCCAGCCTAGGGTTGCCTTTCCTCCCAACCCTAGGCTAAGATGTTTCCCATCTTCTCTGGGCAATGGCCAGCAAAGTGCCCCTGAGCAGCAAATTAGAGGCAGAAGTCAAGCTGCTGGCATCACTGCTTCTCCTCCTCGGTGAGCTGGGCCAGAATGATGTTGAAATTTAGGCACCAGCCTAACGTGCTATCAACAAGCCTCCCTCTCTCCGGCTCACTCTTGGAAGCAAAGGTCCACCTGAATGGCCAGGGCTCTGAGATCCTCCTGTCTGGGCAGCAGGTCCTGGCCCACTAGTTCATCCTTGATACGCTTTACAAGGCCCTGTGAAAAGATGGTGGTAAGCCTATCTTCATCCCAATGGACTTCTGAGGCCAGAGTCCGGAATTGGATAGCATAGTATCCCACCATGTGGGTGTCCTATCTGATGCAAAGTAACTCAGTAGCAGTAGATGAGACCCGACCAGGCTCGTCAAATGTCTGTCAGAATTGTTTCAAGAAGTTTTCCAGATTCCCCACCAGAGGGTCATTCTGTTCCCATAGAGGTGTAGCCCAGGCTAGGGAAGGCCTTGGCTCAGTCTGAGGTGAATCTGGTAGCCTATAGTATTTATTTGTTCTGATTGATTTGTATAGATTGTATTATTATTTTTGTCTGTGTTTGTTATATTGGAATAAGTATACATTTTTTAAAATAAATAAATTTAGCACAAAATGCATCCTGCACTAGTTCATAAAGCCTCTGCATACCTTAGGATCCCCTTCATACCTGGGCGATGGTGGTAGATGTGTCTTGGGACCCAGAGGCCGGGTTGATGCAGCTGGGGGAGGTACCAGTGCAGGTGCAAGTACCTGAACTACATGGAATCCATTCAGGCCACAAAGGCTGCCAGCAAGATGGAGCTAGTCTTGTTGCTGCTGATCCTGGAGAGCCAACTCTGAGATAGCCTGAGTAGGGGATGAGCCCATTGAGCTCATGGCCTCAGCAATCTGTCATGGATGTGAACCTTTGGGCTGTAACATGGTTGATTCAGCCTAGCAGGTGAACCCACTAGGTACATGCCAACAGTAGGTGGACTCGCTCTTATCTCCTGGTTCTAGGGCTTCACCTACACCAGCCTTGTTCCCCACAGGTTGAGCCTTTCGGTTCCAGGGGACAGCAAGACTTAGGTGAGAGTCCTATAAGGAGCAGTCAGATGAAGTTGAGTAGCAGGCAGGGGTCAGTGCTGACAGTGAGCAAACGGTGTCTTAGACTAGGCAAGGTTGGGGTATGGAGCAAGCAAACAGTGTCTGGGTCGAGGCCAAGGTCAGGGCAGGCAGCAGGCAGAAGAGTAATCAAGTCCATATCAAGGGTCAGAACCAGGAGTCAGACAGAGACGAACAGACAAAATGAAGACCAGGCTCTGGGAACCAAGACACAAGTAGGATAAGGCAGGGCAAGACAAGGCAACAATGAGGCACAGCAAGGCAGGGTAGCAAGGAAGCAAGACAAGGCACGGCAATGCACAGAGACAGCAAGCAACATGCACTGCAAGGCAGGAGGGCCTGTTGCTGAGGAAAGGCTTGGAACGCTGTTGGAAATTAAATACCCAGGCGTGTGACATCATCACTGACTGCCGGCGGTTCAGTTTCCTGCTGCAGGGCCTTCAAGAGTTGGTGTGTGCCTAAGGAGACCTGGGGGCATGGTGGCATCTTGGCGGCATTCGGAGGTAAGTGCGGCTGGTCGTGGGATTTCTCGCAGCAGGCCAAAATGTTATATAATGGAAAGAAAATTGTTAAGCACCATTAGAATAGTTTGGTTTTTTTTTTAAACAAATGAAGCTTTATATGTATATTTTTAATTGTACTTTTGGCCTGACAGTTTTCTTCTGCTTTCTTAGACTTCCATCTCAGTCATAACTGGTCTCCATTTGGCTACAGTGCCATTAGCCTTCATACATAACTACCTGGAGAATTTCCCCTATTCTTATAATCTTTCCTATCTTAACCACAGTAATGATGGTCCTTGACCAAGAGTCACAAGAGTACACCCTAGTTCTTGCCTGTAGGTGTCACCATTGCCCAATGGCTCGGACTCCCATCTTCCCAGGTGCTGTAAACACTGTCTCAGATTATATCCACAGCTAGCCCATGGAGGAAAAGTGAGCCCAGGAAACAAGCCCTTTTCTTACGCATAGCACTGCACAGCTCTATCAGTGAGCCCCTTGGCAGCTTACATTTGAACTGTGGAAAAATCACCTTCTGAAATGTTTACATGAACCATCGTTTTGCAACATTTTTCAACTTTAATCAAACAAGAAGGAATGCAGTTTTAAAACTAAATATTCTCAGTGTGGAGCACCGAAAAGAATTTTAACTCCCAAAATGCAAATAAATTCCATGGCAAAACGGAATTGTGTGGGTGTAATTCTTCTGAACAGAATTTTATCTGGGATCAACGTAGATAAGTTAAAGTAAATGTACAGCCCATTTAGATCCTTAGGGGCCGATGCAATGCAGTGCGCTCAGCCGAGCACACTGTATAACCCGCAATTGGACACGGGTTAAACAGCGCCAATCCACCCCTTAATGCAATAGACATGGAGTGAATGCGAGAGTGCTCATCACATGCAAATGCATCTCAGACGCACATTTAGCTCTCAGTTATTAACGCCTGCCTGGAGCAGGCGTTAATAGCTGAGTGCATGTAAAAGAAATACAGAAAAGCAGAAAAAACTGCTTTTCTGTACTTAAATTAAAAAAAAAAAAACTTTGGCAGACTGCCGAGATAGGAAGACTAACGCTAGTAAACTCGGCATCGGTTTTCATAACCCTAGCGCCTCCTTGCTAATGCGACCCCCCTAATTACAATATAGCATGGTGCCCCCCTTGCAGGCGCCATGCGCACGTTAAGAAAGCGGGCGCTGACTTTGCAGCTCATGTTTTCCGTGCTTTTTTTTTTTTTGCATCGGCCCCTAAGTAAGAAGTGTGTCCTAGTGGCTAGATCATGCACTGTAGAGTAGATAAGATGAACTTACCATTTTTGCCACAGCATCCCCATTGGAGGTTCTGTAATGGTTTATTCCTGGTTTTATATCAGAGTGATCCCTCTGATATAAAAAGTTTTAAAGAGTTGGAGTTTTCTCCTCCTATACCTCATTTTGTAGACCAAAGGTTCTGGTGAGGAGCCTGGACTTTGGGATAGAGATTTGCTGCTAGCTCATAACCACTGACTAGTTAAATGTTTCCATTTTTGGGGCCGATGCATTACAGTGTGCTCAGCCAAGCGCACTGTTTAACCCGCACTTGGACGAGGGTTGTGTAGGCGCTACCTAATCCCCTTATGCAATAAGGGGACTAGCGTCTGCACAACCCATGTCCAATGTGCGGAAAAACTAATAGCGCTCATGACATGCAAATGCATGTTGATAAAGCTATTAGCAATTCACCTGCAATGCAAAAAAAAAAAAAAAGTTAATCTAAAACACACATTTTTACGCTCAAAAATTAATGCCTGCCTACAGCAGGGTTAATTGCTGAGCACTCCCAAAAGTTGTACAGAAAAGCAGAAAATACTGCAGTTAACATGCATCCATTTCCCGAACCCCTGGCTGTGCACCGATTAGGAAAATGGACGCCGATAAATTTGCTCACCTCTTTCTTCACAGCCTTGACTCCATGGGGAAGACTTGCGGCCTCCGTCAGCTATCGCAGGCCTGCCTACTGCTCCCAGGCCTCCTTGGACGGCGCAGACGCTGCCGACCGCCATCTTGCTATTGGAACCCCTTAGGCACACGCGCACGGGCCAGTCTTAAGCACTCATGGCGGGAACCTCGGGGGCGTCCCCTCTGGATGACGTAATTTGTCCAGGACACTTAAGCCGGCTGGCCCTGCCTACCTACAACTTGGCAACGAGTTCCCTCATTGCTGAATCCGCCTCACTCACAGAGGACCCTTCATTCCAGCTACTGCTTCCTTGGCGTGAGACGTCCTGGGTACCCGCTCCTCGGGGGCCCTCTCTTCGTCTCTGGCTATCCGCTCCTCGGAGGACCTGAAGCCCTGGACTTCTGCCTGCCCCATTCCCCGGGGCTTCCCTGGAACCATCGCTACTCCTGCTGTAAGTACCCCGCTCTGCGGACCACTACCTTCTCTACTGAGGACCTCAATGGTGTACCCCGCTCCGCGGACCACTACCATCTCATCTTTTACAGAAGAACCGTTGTCGGCACCTCGCTCTGCGGACCTTGGCTGTATCATCTATACAGAGGTATCCTCCTTGGGTATCCCCCATTCTACAGACTCCGTGGCACCTTGTGTCTGTGTGAGTTTATTCTTGCACTCCCCGCTCAGCGGGCAGTTCTGCTCTCTCTCTTTAATAAAGACTCTAGACTTGAACTGTGTCTGACGTCAGCTGAGACCAAGCCTCCTGACGGTGACGCTCACGGGGCTCCTCCCCGTAGGCGGTACCATCTCTCACCTTGGCCCAGGGCCCACACATCCACTAATCCTTACACCTCCTTGACAATTTGATCACTAATTTGAATATTGCATGGCGCCCCCAGGAAGGGTAGGAAAGTAAGCGCTGAAAAGTGAGCGCCCGCATTCAGTGCTTTTTAATTGCATCAGAAGGAAGGTTTTTTCCTACCTTTCCTATCTACCAGTATTGTAGAAAAGTGTGTTTTGTGGCTGAAGAACATTCTCATTTTTTTTGGAGCTTTTCAGTCATCCCTGTGTCTCTAAGTTCAAGAAATTCAGTTGCTCATCTGACAATGGTTCAAGGCAGATACAAATTACAACACAATACACATTATACCTGTATTTTGAATCCAGTCTGTTATTACAACAACTGTTCTCAGATGTGTGTTAAAACACGCTCCCAACGCGGATTCACCAGGCCCCAACACTTCCTCGCTGCTCAGAAATGCCACCGCTAATGGCGGTGGCTCCTCTCTGACCCGCACTCTAGGCACAGGCACACCGCAGACTCATGCTGTATGCACGGCCCACCGGAAGCCACAAGAAGTTGATGTCATCAGCAGTGGCTCATTAATGGCCGCACTTCCCACTGCTCCTTGCCTTGGTAACAGACTCCCTGTTGCTTCGGTGTTCTGCTGTGCTGTCTTCTGCCTTGTTCCCTCCATCTCCTGTCTTGCCCCCTTCCTGTGTCTTGTGTTCCTGTGTGCCCGAGTGTCCCTGTTCTTGCCTCTTTCAATAGTTCTGGTTCTGACCCTGGTTTCCCTCTGCTTCTGCTGTCTGCCGCTTGCCTCAACCCAAGGAACTCTCCTAAGTCCTACCAGCTGTCAGAATCCAAGGGCTCAACCCACAGGGGATACGGTTGGTAAAGGTGAAGTCCCTGACAGTCCCTCTGCGGGGACCATCCACCTGTGGTAGCGGGCCATGCTACCACCCAAGGGTCCACAAATTCTAACACTGTCTACTAGTATTGTATAGAAACTATATATTTGTTAATGTTATGTTGCTTAAAGTTAAAAAAAAGTGGGAGTTACTTCCTCTGCACTCTGTACAATAAGCAGGCTCTGTCTCCATCTTTTTGTGCACACTATTAAAGTTGTTCCAAGTGCTTTACAGATTCTGCTTATTTTATTTGCATTTCTGCTAATTCTCTGCTATCAGGTTATGGGTGACAGAATTGTAACAACCCCAGAACTGTAACAAATAGGGATGTGAATCATTTTTCTGATGGATGAAAATATCGTACAATATTTTCTAATCCATCAAGTATCGGGGGGTCCCCAAAAGCAATAGGAAAACCCCACAAAATTTTTGTGTGGTTTTCTTATCATTTTTTTTTTTTTGTGGGGGGGGGGGGGCGGAAGAAAGGGTGCACAGAAAAAAAAAACCCAAACCCACCCCAACTCTTTAAATCTAATTATTTAGAATTCCCCACCCTCCTGACCCCCTCCAAAATGTTTCTAAAGTACCTGGTGGTCCAGCGGGGGTCCTGGGAGCGATCTCCTGCTCTTGGGCCTTTGGCTGCCACTAGTCAAAATGGCGCCGATGGCCCTTTGCACTTTCCATGTGACAGGGGTTATCGGTGCCATTGGCTGGCCCCTATCACATCTTAGGAGCAATGGACGGCCAGCGCCATCTTAAAAAATAGCGCAGGCCACCCATTGCTCCTACCATGTGACAGGGGCCGACCAATGGCACCGATAACCCCTGTCACATGGTAAGTGCAAAGGGCCATCGGCGCCATTTTGTTTGCTGGCAGCCAACGGCCCAAGAGCGGGAGATCGCTCCCAGGACCTCCGCTGGACCACCAGGTTCTTTAGGAAAGTTTGTTTTTTTTTTGGGGGGGGGGGGTCGGGGGGGGGGGGGATGCTAAATAATTAGATTTAAAGGATTGGGTTGGGTTTTATTTTTTTGACTCGGGACAGCCGAAAAAAAAAGCGGTGAGAACCGCGGGAAACGAAGATTTCCTGCGGTTCTACGAACACGATACCGGAACCGATTCCGGAACCTATTCATATCTCTAGTAACAAACATAGGACTGCATTCAGAACAGTGCTGAAAGTCAAGCTCGGTGAGCAAAAAACAAACAAAAAATAGGCAGCATCACAGGAAATGGCAGGCTTTGGCAGTACTGCATCCAAGTTTGCAGATACTCATCTGACTAACCAGAAATACCAGATATGGAAATGTAAGGTAAAGATGCTGCTTATATGAGAAGGTGCATAGAAATGTATAAAAGAGGCTGTCCCTGCCCCAGTCACAAAGGAATGGGCTGAGAAAGATCAGCAAGCTCAAAGTACTATTTCTCTCAGCATTAGTGATGAACAGATTGTGCATATTTGTAAATGTGTAATAGCCAAACAAATGTGGAATGAGCTGAAGAAGGTGCAGGGCAGAGCAAATTTAAGCAATAAACTGTATTTACTTAGAAAGCTGTACCAATCTAAACTGCTCAAAGGCCAGCGCATGCAGGATTATTTAAGATGTGCCTTAGAAATGGTGAAAAGACTGCATGCCGTAGGAGAAAAAAATTAAAGACTTTCATATTGCAGCCCTGCTGCTCAGTGGTCTCCCAGATAGTTATGAGGCACTCCTAACAGCGCTTGCTGCTAGACCAGATGATGAGTTTACCCTAGAATATGTTACCGGCAAGCTTGTGGATGAATATAATCACAAATCAGAAAGCACAAATAATGGTGAATCAGCTTGGCATATGCAGACCTGTATTTCTAAAAGCCCTACTAAGAAATGTGAAACAAGGGAATATTTTGTATACAAAAAGCCTGGTCACATAAAGGCAGACTGCAGAGTTTGGAAAGCTAGAATGAACCAACTACAGAAACTGAGTACATGGCAAAAATCCAAAAATGCTGTGAAAGAGGCTGAAAACAATTTTGGTGTTGGATTTGCATTTAAATACTAATGCAGGAACGATTTCACAAAATATCTGGAGTTTTGACTCAGGCGCTACAAGTCATATGACAAATGATAACATTTTCTTTATTCAGTTTAACAGAATAAATCTGAAAGGATTTTCATAGCCAATGGACAGTATATGGTCTCAGAAGGAATAGAGGAAGGGTATCTTCTCTGCCCTGTCTCCCCATACTTACCCAGAAAGATAACTACTAAAGAAGTGTTATATGTATCCAATCTTGAAAGCAACCTGCTGTCAGTAAAAACTCTTACCAAGCAAGATAAGGTTGTAATATTTAAAGGGGACAGCCTTCGGCTGCACGCCAGGCTTCACACTGGGCCTCAGCCTCGAAGCCACTAGCCACACACCCCTACGCGCGCGCGGACCAGCCACCCTGATGTAGGCTCCAGGGCAGGGCCTAGTTCCGCGGCGCACCCTGATTGAACTCATCTTAAAAGGAAGTTCCTGGCCTCACTTCCTTGCCTTGGCAATCGGGTCGAATTGTTCCTGAGCTTGCCCTTGCTTGTGTTCCTGCTTGCTTGTTCCTAGTCTCATTCCAGGATCCTTCTGTTCCAGTTCCATTCCTGCTTGTATCTGCTTCCTTGCCCTGTTTGTTCCAGTGTTCGTTGTTCATCTCCCCGGTCTTACCTCGGACAGTCCTTCTGGTAAAGACCTCAGCTTGTTCCTGACCTGCCTGCCTGCCTGCCACCTGCCCAAGACCTCAGCTTGCTCTTCAACCTTGCCTGACCTCTGGATCTTGAGCCTTGCTTCGTTGACCATTCCTCGGACTGACTTCTGGACTCTGACCTTGCTTGCCTGACCTTGCTTGATTCTGGCGCTATCCCTAGCCTTGTCATCGCCATCTCTATTCTGGTTCGCTCTCCTCCAACCTGTTTCCAGCCTCGAACCCGATAGCGCTCCTCTAAGCATCTGTGGGCACGCCAGACTTACACTCTCCCAGGAGACCCTGCAAGGCCCACCTAAGTCCAAGCGGCCTGGGTCTCTATGGGCTCCTCTCGGGGGGACCTCAGGCTTCCAGTGGTGAAGCTCTACACTGCCTCTGTCTCCCTCCGTGCTCCGCCCCCTGTGGACAGTATTACCACAGGACAAGAGTCCACCCCCGAGTGCAACAGAAGTCACACAATTGCAGAAGGCAAAATCTCAAATAAGCTATATCTATTAAACTGCAATGAAATTGTTAATGCTGCTAAGCAAGAACATAATGTTAATTGTATTCATGTATGGCACTGTTGTTTAGGGCACAAAAATCCTGAAGCAATAAGGAAGCTAGCCCAAAAACAACAAGATGATGTTATCAAAATCAATCCGTGCAGTCAAGTTGTATTAGCTGCTTAAAAGGGAAAATGTGAAAGAAACCTTTACCAAAAATCAATAATAGCAGAGCTGAAATGTGTTTGGATGTGATTCACACAAATGTGTGTGGTCTAATGAAAAATGAGACTCCAGGTAAGAAAAAATATTTTCTTACATTCATGGAAGATTTCTCAAGATTTACAACAGTTTACCTGCTGAATAGCAAGGATGAAGTCTCTGAAAAACTTAAGGAATATCTCGCTCATGTAAGCAGCAAACTTAGCAGTTTTTCTAAAGTAATACATGCAGACAATGGCACAGAATATACAAGTGGCAAGACACTAGAGATGTGATTCGGCCGAACCTTTTGGTTCGGCCTTCGTTATCTGCCTGCCGCGAGAAATTTCATTTTCTCGCAGTTCGGGCCAATTTTATTTCAGCTGCCCCTCGAAACAAAGCCCAAAACCCGCCCCAACCCTTCAAATGTAATTAATTACAACCGGGGTTGTAAAAAAAAAAAAAAAATCCAAACCCACCCCAACCCTTCAAATTGTATTAAATGCAACCCTCCCGACCCCCCAAAAACTTTCCGAAATTCCCTGGTGGTCCAGAAGGGGTCCCAGGAGCAATAGACGGCCGGCACCATCTTAAAAAATGGTGCGGGCCATCCATTGCTCCTACAGTGTGACAGGGGCTGACCAATGGCACGGATAGCCCTGACACATGGTAAGGGCAAAGGGCCATTGGCGCCATTTTGATTAGTGGCAGCCGATGGCCCGAGAGGGGGAGATCACTCCCGGGACCCCGCTGGACCACCAGGGACTTTCGGTAAGTCTTGGGGGGGGGGGGGTGGGAGCGGGCAAGTCTTGGAGGTTCGGGAGGGTGAGGGGTTGCAATTAATTAAATTTGAACGGATGGTGTGGCTTTGGGGTTTGTTTGTTTTTAATGTACCCTTTCTCCCCCCCAAAAACAATAAGTAAAACAAATGAAATTTCATGGGTTTTTCTTATCATTTCGTCACCCCCCCCCCGAAACACGACGAAATAGGAAATATCTTTTCTAACGAATGCACATCCCTACAAAACACAAGCTATTCTGAAAAAACACAGGATTGCATTCCAGACCATAGTTTCATATAACCCAGAACAAAATGGTGTGGCTGAAAGAATTAGTAGGACACTTTGTGAAAGTGGGTAGAGTTTGGTGTAAAAATGCCAGCTACCTACTGGGGAGAAGCCATCATAACAACCTGCTATCTCTTATGGGGAATGGCAATTGAAAGGACTCAATATGAATAATGGAATGGGAAGAAACCTAACCTGCAGTGCATTAAAATATTTGGAAGTTAAATGTTTGTACATGCTCCAAAGGAAAAGTGCATAAGGTGGACGCTCATGCACAAGAAGGAGTTGCTCATAGGCTACAGTGAGTCACAGAAGGGTTAAAGAATTCTGCACAGGGATACCAACAAGGTAACAATTAGTAGGCGTGTTGTGATTGATGAAAACTCTGTTATCTCTAGCATTTCATGAAATAACACAAGTACAGCTTGAGCAAGAAGCTCAAATACCTCCATCTGAAAATAAGCAAAGAGCAGAGGTGTACTGGGGGGGGGGGGGGGGGGGGGAGGGGGCAGTCCGGCCCAGGTGCTAACAGGGGGAGGGGTGCCATTGCCGTGGTCTCATGGTGACTCATATAACGTGCTGGGGGGGTTCCTACTCCCCGCCAGCAAAAGCGAGGCCCTGTGGTGCCGCCAGCCTTTCCCCGGAGCCAGCAGCAGAAGAAGAGGCCATGCAGTGCCTCTGATGTTTCCTCCGAGTCAGCTGCAGATGAAGAAACCCTGCCGTGCTGCCGGCCTTTCCCTGGAGCTGGCAGCAGGTAGAGGCCCTGCTCTGCAGCCAGCTGCTGAAAAAGAGTTCTAAAATGAGTGTGAGAGAGTGAGAGATTAGCCCTATAAGCGTGAGTGCCTGTTTATGAGAGGGTGTGTCTGTGTGTGTGTGTATGAGTGTAAGAGAGGGTGTGTGTGTATGTATGAGAGGGTGCCTGTGTATGAGAGGCTGTATGTGTGTATGTGTGTGTATGAGAGGGTGAGTGTATGTGTCTGTGTGTGTGTGTTAGTGAGGTGTGTGTGTGTGTATAAGTGACCTGTGTGTGTGTGTCTGTGAGTTCCTGTGTGGATTTCTGTAAGAGAGTGTGCCTGTGCCTGTGCATGTGTGCCTGTATTTATGTGTGTGAGAGGGGTTAAAATTTTAGCGCTCTTCTCCAATTCACAACAATCTCAGGATAACTAGAAAGCTAAAGTTCCCAGGTATGGAGAGCAAGAGATTTTTTTTTTTATTCTTGTTAGTTTTAATTATTAGATGTGATGTGTCTGTTATTTTGAAATATTTATTAGTGTTTGGTAATTCTATTCATCATCTGTTTTGATATATATTATTTTTCTGTACGGTTTTACTATTCTGATTGATTTATGTTTCTTGATTGTATTGTTTTGAGGAATAGTGATGTTCGGCTTTTCCATTATTGCACTGCATACAGAATCTGGCTTGTTGTGGTTTCCAGTTCAGTCTTTGTCGGCATATATGTGTGTGTGTGTGTGTGTGTGTGTGAGTGTGCATTAGTGTGTGTGTGAGAGAGAGGAAGCATGTGCATGGGTGAGAGATAGAAGCATGTTTGTGTTGTGAGAGACACAGAGGAAGTGTGTGTGTGTGTGTGTCTCATACAGACACACACACACACACACTTTACACATGCTTCCTCTATCTCTTTTTCTCACACACAAGCGCCGCACCGAGGGAACGCCATGGACAGGCGAGAATTGCATCGTTTTGTAACACTTCTGTTAGGAAAACTAGGTGATTGACTAGAGCACCAAAATTTTAGGGTGGCAAAATTACACCAGTGCATGACCAAATGTTTGTCTAAGGTGCCAAATACTCTTGCACTGACCTAGCAGCAGGGTCATACCCCATTTGAGTCAGCCCTTTAAAAATGCAGGCGTAAGAGAGTCAGAAAGCAGTGGAATCACTGCAAATCAAGGATTCCCCTGCACCTTTGGAGGCTAACGTGAACACCACTGCCTAAGGCCTAGACCTATAAAAGTTTAAGATCATCAAGGACTTTGTTTACTTTTGATAAGCAATTCATTATTCCCCTCTTCTCATCCTCCTTAAAGTTCATGACTACCTGGGCTGGGTGGAAGCATATTTATAGCAACCTGAGAGACTAACATTTGTATAAAGTCACAGCCTTAATCACACAGGAAGAGTGAGAAGCAGCAGAGACAGGTCAGGTAGACAGTGAAGAGACAGAAGACACAGTGTAGCAAGAAATTAAAAGGGTTTTGTTACCATGGCCATGGAGACCCGCATAGAATGGTGTAAAGGATGGGAGAGGGGGCTAAGCCACGGTGTCCACCCATGTTAACCTTGGGCTCCTCCAGAAATTCAGTTCTGGCTTTGACCCTGCTTTACAGGGATGTGCATTCATTTGAATCGAATAAAGAATCTGAACCAAGAAAAGCCCCTTTGTGGTTTGGTTTGCTTCAAATAAAATTTTAAAAAATAAAACAAAAATAAAAATAAAAAAATAGTGAAAAGCCTCAATATTTTTTGTTTTTTCATTTCAGGAAATGTGCACTATTTACAGATAGTATGTGCTAATTGTAAGCAGGCACTATTCTGAAATAGTGTACAGTATTTCCCTAAATGAAGAAAATGTGAAAAACAAAAAAGGCCATCCCAAATGCCAGGAAATTTGACTGGACCCCTGCCCCTATCCCCCACCCCCAATGAAATTAAATGAACTAAACTGAAAATGTGTGGCCTGCAAACCTCTAACTCTTTAAAGCCCTGAAGTCAACATCAAGATTTTAAATTTCACCCATTGGGACTAATCTGGTCTCAGATTCTATAACTGGACATCAGACCTGAAGCAAAGATTTAGCTCACATACTGCCTCAGTTCCTCAGACTAAGGGCCATGTGAACATCCAGTTTCCTATGGCATTGATCCCACTCTGAGTATTTCCCTTATTTTCTGGAAGGAAAAGTTGACTTTTGACCTTCCATCTCAGAAATATCACTGAAGCTCAGGGTAAGTGGACCAGATAGTTACAAAAATGCAGTAAATATATTTTCAGGAGTCAATGCATTCCCACCCACCTCCCACCCCCTTATTGCGTCCCTGTCAATTTTGGGGTTCATGAAGTGAATAACAGCCAAATAGCTGTTTTTCTCAAATTATCTACTGTTGTAAAATGGGATATTTGGCTGCTAGACAGTGTGTTTTTAAAACTTTCCAAAGGTTTTTCACAAAGACCCTATAAAGATATTTAGAGCAAGCAAAATGTAGAACCTGCCTATATGTTCCTTTATCAAGCTCCTCTCCACCTCCACTTCCATCTCCAAAGGCTTATTCATTCACATAAATAAGCAGCTTTTATTTGACTTCCTGGATCCTCTACTCCCAAATATGTTTACTCCTCAGAGGAGGAGTAAATCTGGTCAACCTCCCTTTTGCCTGTGTAACTATATTTTTTCCTATAGAAGGAAAAGCATCTAAGACCTGTCTGCTACAGAAAGAGAGGAAAGTGTAATAAACAGAGAGGGTACTGTGATTAAAGTGGTTTCTCTCCCTATGGGTGATCCTAGTTGAGTTAGTGGAGCTGGGAAGGTTCCAGTAACCGAAAGTTATCTGTGGGGCAGAGTCTGTTCCTGGAATCTTTGACAGACAGAATATATCAGCCCCTAGGGGGCAGGGATTTTGGAAAGGGTATATGACCCTGCTTAAGACATTGGCTGGGGCTCCCTCAAAGTCACCAAGTCAAGAGAAGGAGGTAGATGTGACCCTCTCTGGGGTTATAAGGGAAAGGAGAAGGAGTTGGGCAGAGATACCCAACAGGTATCTCAGGAAGCCTGTGTAATGTAAAGAAACAACTGGAGAATGTAATATTGGAATTAAAGAGTGAATAAACTGTAAGGAGGGCCTTCAGGACCAACAGAAACCCTGTGCCTGATTGGAGTCTCTGAGCAGGGTTGGAGAGCTGCATTCCATCTACAGAAGAAGGTGTGAGTTGCCTTGTAGCCATCCTAAAAGTTGTGAGTAATAACTTGGACTTTAACTGGTTGTGGATACTATGGAAGTTTGGGCCTAGACTAAGGATGAAGAGAAATTATACATAGAACTGTGATTTGATTTTGTTCTGAATCTGGGAAAAAGAGTGAGAGTGAACTTTGTATTTTCTAGGAGACTGATTTCTACAATTTTTGGACTGATTAAACAGTTTATTTAAATAAAATACTTTTCTCTTGTTGGAGCACACCCTCTGCAATGGACAGTGAATTTGTGGAGGTGCCTGTATGAGAGTCCTTGGCTCATTTTGGCCCTGTAGGTCTACCTGCCCCCAGCACACAACTCAGCTGAGACTGATTTTCTCACTTTGGGTGAGTTACTCCAAGTTCCCCAAAGCTGAGAAGGTGACCCCAGATGGACAGGGGCTTACAAATATTTTCAATTTTCTTGTCCTCCCACCGAAAAACAAAGGAGTCGGTCTATATCTCCCTCTTTCTGTTAAGCCTAATTTCAATGGAATAGAATTGGAAAAATGTCTCAGGAAAGACTTGTAAAAAGGTAAGTTGCAGCAGTTTCTGGCTGCTTTAGTCTCTTTTGTCATGCATATTTGTCTTGACTAGAATATAAATTCTATGGATTAGTAGTGCTATGGAAAAAAGTAGCAGTAGTAGTAGCAGCTTTAAAGAGACAATACTATAATGGCTGCAACACATCTATTGAAAAATAATTTTGCTAGAACTTACCTACAGCACAAGCTACTCAACCCACTATCCACACAAAAACCCACCCCCTCTTCCCTGGCCCTGAGTTTCATTAGTACCTCTTTCTGACAAAATCATTCTCACAAGTACCAGGGCTGGTACTTACCATTAGGCAAACTAGGCAATCATCTAGCGCACCAAAATTTGGGGGTAGCATAATCCCACCAGCACAAGGCCCAAAGGCGGAAAGCCAATACTGCCAAAGAAGGAAGTGTTGTGCTAGAGCTGCCACCAACAGATAAACTGGGGCTGGGTCGACCTACTGCACCAAATAGTCTTGCGCCAGCCCTGACAAGCATGGACTTAAGAGCACTCAAACCCACCATTGAAATAGGCACACATACCACTAAGCCTAGGGAATAAATCATCACAAAGGTCATAAAATATCAACCAAAGTGAAGAGTTTATATTCTTCAGAAAAAGAAGCTAACTTTTACCCCCCTTCCCATGAGGGCAGGTGGAAATAAGTGTGTCAAGCTTATAGTAAGCTTTTGGGGCTTTTGGGTGGGGTAGGAGAGAGGGTCTTCCCTTGCCTCCAGGGAGCCTCGTCCTGCTTTTCCTCCTGATTCTCTTGGAGCCAGGCATAGCAGTAAAATCTACATGTAGAGGCTTCAGCAAATATTTTCAAATCAAATTTACACACATAAGTTTGCTTTGAAAATACTCGGGTAATTGGACGAGTATGTGCATACATTCACTTAACATAAGACTCATGTAAGACTCTGACAGACGATTTTTTTTTTTACGTTAACTGGCTATATTCTGAATATAGCCAGTTAAGGGTAAAGTTATCTGGGTCTACATACATACACGGATAACTGTAGGACTGCTCTGAAACATGACTAGAATTATAAGGATATGTAGACCTAAATGTTAACACAATTAATTAATTAATTCAAAAAGGTTTATCCAGATATGGACAAATTAAGCAGCAGGAAACTATGTAGCTATGTGAATATGCCATTTTGGCACCAACAAACAAACCAATCTATAATGTTAAAACTGACCTATTAAATAAGGGGTAGATTTTAAAGAGATGCACGCAGGTGTACATGTGCACACGCACATGTACACCTGATTTTATAACTTGCGCGCGCAAGTTGTAAAATCAAGGGTCGGCACGCGCAAGGGGGTGCTGCCTTCCCCCAATTCCCTTCCCCCTGGCCTGACCTTCCCACCTCTTCCCCTAACCTTTCCCCCACCCCCCGGCCCTATATCTTGGGAATGCTGGAGATGGCAGGGGAGTATGTGTGTTCATACCATTAAATGACCTCACCCTAACTCAGTTCTCTGCTAGGGTGCCCCAGTGACTGTCTTAGTTACCAATCTGTTTTACCAAGTTATTTAAGTTGTATAAGATGTTATATTTATATAAGTTACCAATTGGTCACCACTATGTATAAGTTGTTTATCCTGTAAACCGGAGTGAAGGCATCCCGCTATACTTCGGTATAAAAAAGCCTCGAAATAAATAAATAAATAAAAATAAATGTGCCTAGAGTATGCATCTAAATAGTTCACCTTTTAACTATGGGTGCCAGATTATCTCAAACAGATTAGAAAAGTATGGTAAATAACAATCATTTATCTTGTTGATCCATGCTTTATTTGGTAGGCAAGAAAGACACTTCTTCAATGATAGTACTTACTGATGAGGAAAATAATTCTTAAAGTTATATTTTCAAAGGAAGATAGAGACTTCTGTGCTAAGCAGTTTCCTCAAAGACAAAAAATGAGAAACATACTTTAGCATGGGGTGGCCAACTCCGGTCCTCGAGAGCCACAAGCAAGCCTGGATTTTAGGAAATCCAAAATGAATATGCATGAGATAGATTTGCATATACCACTTCCATTGTATGCAAAACTATCTCATGCATATTCATTGTGGATATCCTGAAAACCTGGCCTGTTTTTAACTCTCAAGAACTGAAGATGGCCACCCTTACTTTAGAAAAACAGAGGGAGCACTACTGCATGCGAACACACAAATCAATCAGGTAAATATGCAGATCACCCTTACTTTAGCACATCAAGCTCTCAGTAATTAAAACCTTAATGTACATGCTGTTGCAGGTTATTACTTATTTATTTATTTATAAAAATTTATTGGCTGCCATTCCAGTGGTCATGGTGATTTACAACAAAACATTAATAATTTCAATTAACAACAATATGTCATAAATTTGAATAAAATAAATCATCTTGAGTAAAAACAAATTTAAATAATTAAAAGCAAATCATAAAAGTAATATCAAATAAAACTATCATCAAAATTTCAAATACACCCTAAAAAGTAAGAAATGAAAATGTACTTTGAACGTTGCCTTTATGCACAAGGCAAAGTTCAATGACATTAACACTCAGGAAGTAAGTTGACACATTCTAAGCCAAACATATACCATAGAGGAGGTATTCAGCAGCCTATAGGTTGCTGTTAAAATAAAATATAAAACAATGCTAGTTTTAATCTATTAATGAATTCTTGAGCTTGGTGTTCTTTTCAGCATCTATTCTTGTAGAACCCAGAAGCTAGTGTGCAAAAATATTCATTGTAAACAATTTGTGTTAGTCCAATAAAAAATATGGCCATAAAGCTTTAGTTCTTCTAACAACATACTGTAGACATACAAGACTTAATAACTATCTTTTTGATAACAGCAGACATTGATGGCATTGTGCGGGATGCTAGCTACATGTTAACCAACAAATATTTCTTGTCTTCTTGTGCAGGTATGTAAAGATTGTAACCTAATTTTGTTGGCGATGTCTAAGTGGAAGAGTGCCAGGAAATGAGAACCTGGCATACAAAATTAAGTGTGTGCATGTGTAAGGAGGGGAATACAGATACTTTTTCCATTTTCTTTTCACCTCTCACCTTCCCCCATTTATCTTCTCAGTTTCTGTCTCTCTTTCCTCTTCCTCCCCTCCTTTTCTTCCTTCTTTGTCCTCATATTTTCCCCATGCCAATGACTTAACTAACAGTTGGCTGCACAGCTCCTTCAGTGAATGGTACTATGGGTTCTATTGATGTATTTGTGCAACTCCTTGCGCGTGTTATGGGATGGGCTCCACTGGCTACAAGTGCCTTTGTCCCTCTATGTCTTCCCATTGCTCCAGATTTTCCTGATCCTGATTAGAGATATGTGAAAAATTCAAAGACAAAGCCTTTTTTATTGAATTTTTTTCTGATTTGCTAGAGGAATTTATAAAACAAAAATGCTCCCAGTGAATCTTTAGAAAATCCAACTTATTGGCTACACATTTGTCAATCTGTGTAAATCTGCCTTGAAACAGAGTACTGTAAATCCTGCAAATCATGCAAATTTGCTCAAGCTCCAGTGCAGATTTGCCTTTTTTGCGGTATCTATCTGCATCAAAACCTTTTTGGGGAAAAGTTCACCAAAACTAATTTGATGAAACAGACTTTCTTATAGGTTCATTCAACTAGTTTGCAATGCAAAATATTTGATTTTATTCACATACACCTACCTACTCCTGATGTGGAAAACTCCCATAAGATGCTATACACTTGTCAGTCTTGCTTTTAACTGCTAAGAATATCACCCCAAATCACTAAAAGAAAACAGATGTAGAAAAAGTTAACAGTATTTATATAGAAGACTTGTGACACTCACAGTGCAAAGCCATTACAGCGCTACACATCTCAAGTTACACAACAGTTTGTTCTAAAAAAAAAAATGTTAAAGCAAATTTGCATAGCTCCATATCTCATGGTATGACTATGACCAGAGATGAAGTGTCAGCTGCTTCACTCCCAGCTGGGTTAGCAAGCAAAGACCTCTCTAGATCTTTCTAACTGCTTGCACTAATATGAACTGGCAAACAGCTCAGCACAGTGCATTTAATGTTTCCCTGCCTCTGGACTGATTGCTTAGCTTCTTTGTTATTCATTAACAGGTACATGCCGGCATCATGCTGTCATCAAAGTTAATAAATAAACCCCACTCTCTGGTACAGTACAGTGTGCTGCTACATTTCAAAGGCTGACCTAGTCGACAGTTAAGTACTATGTGCTATGTATCATTTTGGTGTAAGGAGCAAAGTTGCCAAAAAAAAAAAAATTACTCAGATCAAGGAGCAGGATTTTTGGGCAGTCTATCTTGTGTTTGAACTTAATCACTGCGTGTTGTGGTATTCAATGTCCCTGCCTCTACCCTCTGAAATTAGTGCTGCAGGTACCATAATATATCAGGATGGGGCTAACAGAGATTCAAGACTGGCTTGAAATCTATCTCCTTGAAATTGGGCCATTTGTCATCGCTGAAAGATGATAGAAACAGAGAACATGATGGCAGATAAAGAACATTTGGCCCCTGCCCATCTGCGCCTCCTGCTCAGCTTTACAAACCTTTGTCTCCCTCAGAGATCCTCTGTGCTTGTCCCATGCTTTCTTGAATTCTGAGACGATGCTAGACTCCACGGCCTCCAATAAGAGATCGTTCCATGTGTCCACCATCCTGTCTGAAAAGAAACAGCTCCCTATGTTACTCCTAAGCCTAATTTCCTTCATCTTTATTTCATGATACCTTGTTCCGGAGCAGGCACAGCAAAACACATTTTTGGTTGGGGAGCTCAACCAAGCTCCGCCCCCCAACTCCACTCCAACCTCTGCCCAAGTACCCACTGCCAATATATTACTTTACATTTACAATGAATGTCATTCTGTCTTACATACATTCTATCCATTTTTTTCTGCCTGCAAAGAAAGTCTGTTAATCACATCAATATAAATGGTTTCTTTCTAGATTAATCCACAGTGCCTCCTCCTTACCGCATAAACCACTGGATTTCAAGTGTGATATTTTGTGAAAAAGTGAATGAATGCTGTAATAGCACTGTATATAATCCTTCTGATGTCCTTTCAGCACATTTAGGTAAGTTAATATAAAAAAGCAATTTGAAAAATAAAGGAGCAATGATTAGAGACATGTTGGTGACATCATGCTGATATGTCCTGATTTGTACATTACTATAAACAGCATGACTGCTCCTTGTAACAATCAATTTATAGATATCAATTAATAACCATGATTTGGGCCTTTCAGTATTTGTTGATTAACTTTTTGGTTATTTTATCTACGTAATTTCTTTGGTTTATTCACAAGTTTTGAATTTATAAATTGTGATAAGCATAAATGCCAAGATAACCCCAATAATAACTTGACGTTCTAGCACGAGTCATATGAAATTATGTTATTGCCAGGGAAAATAAAATACCAAAGCAAAATTTATTTTCCAAGATGGCATGGAGAATCAGACTTTTTCTGCTGCCTTGAGTCACCTGCAAAAGAAGTGGATATGTAATAGGCCAGAGATGCTTCTTACTGAGCTGTGTAGACAGTGGGTAACTGATTCCAAGCCATGATTTGATTTCCAGTGCTCCAGCTGAAGTTGGCTGAAGCTAGAGCAGCAGGGCCGGTACTTCCATTAGGCAAATTAGGTGGTTACCTAGAGCACCAAAATTTTGGGGGTGGCAAAATCCCACCAGCATGAGGTCCAAAGGGGGAAAGCCAATTCTGTCAAAGAAGGGAGCACTGTGCTAGAACTGCCAACAATAGGTAAGTTGGAGCTGGGGGGTTGCATGACTGAAGGTTCGCCTAGGGCACCAAATAGTCTTGCACTGGCCCTACAGAGCAGAATATCAGTCTTTGGGTTATAGCTGGCTATAGCCAGATGAAACATTCCCCTAATTAGCCTTGCTTGCTGATTAGGAGAGACAAGGGCTGCAGAACACACCGTCCTGAGGCAAAAGCTCTGCAACCGGAATTGAAAAACTTTTCCTCATGTTAAACTTGCATTTTTGCTCTGTACAGCTGAAGATAAGTTGGTTTTTGTTAATGTTTTTCTGCTGCTGTGAAACTATTTCTTTTTCTTTTTTTAGCTGGAATTGCTAAAATAAAACCTGTTTTGAAATGTTTGCTGGTGTGATTCAGCAATCTACTGTCTCCCCCTCCTCTTCTGGAAACGTAGGTCATAACTGAGAGCTGCTGCTCCCATCTCAGCATATCCATGAATGGAGCTAATTGTCCTCTCATCCAAGGTCTCCAGTCCCTTCTTCTGATGGAGAACCAACTTGCCATGATATGGCTGGAAAGAATTAAATAGTTAATCAGATATTGTGGTCCACCCAGAAAACAGAAAGTAAGATATTAATCAGCACATTCAGCTCCACATCCAAAAGGTTCATTAATTCCACTCCGAGGTATACCCCGGTGCATGCAAACAGCACGCGCATCAATCGAGGGAACATTTGGGCTGCATGCTACATGGTCTGTCTTCACTCCATGCTAATATAAAAGAACAAGCAGAAAAGACAAGGCCTTTCAAAATGTTGAAACAGTTATACTGTACATATGATCCAGACTGAAAACAGAAAACCTTACACCAGAGAAGAAAAAAGAAAGACAATGTAATAAGAGATGGGACAGGCTGTGTCAACATCTGGAATGACACTTACTTTACTCGAAAGTGACACATGCACTTTTCTTTGCCTGAAACACTGGATAAATGCCCATAATGCATAGTGGATATGTCAACATAGCAAACACACACAGGTACAAATATAGAAATGTGAATAGCAGACATGTAGTGTATAAAAGTTGACATTTTCGTGCACGAAATGAAAAAAAGTACCATACAGCAGCTCCCATACCAGCATACCATGTGAAAGCAAACTTGCTAACACAGTTGCAAACCATCATGCTGGACATGACACACATCTAAAACAAAATACTCGAAAGCTGGCCTTTGAGGTTATATTAGAGCTGACTTTCCTGCCTTTTGTGGCCCTCTGGGCCCTCCAGGTCCCACTGAGATAGCTGTTAAGTAGAGATGTGAATCGGATCCGGAATCGGTTTGGTTCCGATTCTGATTCAAATCGTGCATTCTTTTCATCCGGCCCGATCGTTTGTTTTTTTTTATCGGCTGCGCCCGATCCGATAAACAAAAAACCCACCCGACCCTTTAAAACCACTCCCTTAGCCTCTACCACCCTCCTGACCCCCCCAAAAACATTTTAAAATTACCTGGTGGTCCAGCGGGGGTCCCGGAAGCGTTCTCTCACGCTCGGGCTGTCGGCTGATAAACAAAAAACCCACCCCGACCCTTTAAAACCACTCCCTTAGCCTCCACCACCCTCCTGACGCCCCCAAAAATGTTTTAAAATTACCTGGTGGTCCAGTGGGCCCTGGGAGCGATCTCCCGCTCTCGGGCCGTCAGCTGCCACTAATAAAAATGGCGCCGATGGCCCTTTGCCCTTACCATGTGACAGGGTAACCGTGCCATTGGCTGGCCCCTGTCACATGGTAGGAGCACTGGACGGCCGGCGCCATCTTTAAAAATGGTGCCGGCCGTCCAGTGCTCCTACCATGTGACAGGGGCCGGCCAATGGCACGGTTACCCTGTCACATGGTAAGGGCAAAGGGCCATCGCCATTTTTATTAGTGGCAGCTGACGGCCCGAGAGCGGGAGATCGCTCCCGGGGCCCACTGGACCACCAGATAATTTTAAAACGTTTTTGGGGGGTCGGGAGGGTGGTGGAGGCTAAGGGTGCGGTTTTAAAGGGTCGGGATGGGTTTTTTGTTTATCGGCCGACAGCCCGAGCGCAAGAGAATGCTCCCGGGACCCCCGCTGGACCACCAGGTAATTTTAAAACGTTTTTTGGGGGGTCAGGAGGGTGGTGGAGGCTAAAGGAGCGGTTTTAAAGGGCCGGGGTGGGTTTTTAGGTTATGTCCTAACTCCCGTTAGTGTGCACTAATCCGATTAACGATTTTTTCATGATAAATCGGTGGAATTTCTATTGTATCGCACTCTAACGATTAATGACGATTTAAAAAATATCGGACGATATTTTAAATCGTCAAAAAATGATTCACATCCCTACTGTTAAGTCCAAAGCCAGGAAGTTGGGTGCCCTGATCCAACCCTTGGACCAATGCTAAGGTGATGATAGGGTTTGGATTAGTCTACAAAACAAAAATTACAAATTACCAGTAAGCTCATGGCCAAGACAAGGTCATAGCACATTTCAGATTTAGACTTGGACTCATCTGAAATTTGTGGCTGTGTAATCAGCTGCCAGGAACTAAGGTCATTATTTTATAAATTGTAGCATCACCTGTTAGCCTCAAACTAACAAAAAGAAACAATCAGGTGTGAAATATGTGTTTTATTGTACCTCATCTAGTACCTTTCGATGGCCCCAGTAATACATCTTTTAAATAAACAAAACAGTGTGTGCAAACTCTAAACATCACACATACTAGGAAATGAGAAAGTACACAGATACTGACTGAGCTTGGCAGGGATAGTTACAGTACTGGTCTTTGTACTGTATACCAGCTTATGAAGGGTGGCAGCCAGGTAGTGGAGGCAGTTGCAGAAGAGGTATCCATTGTTGCTATGAATCAGGTAATGAGCCGCAGCACATGGTCTCTGCAGTTGTACACAGTGCAGTGCCACTACTATGGCAATGTAGCAGAGCTATTTAAATAAGCCATTTTTGTGTTCACTTGGCACAGCTGAAAGTCATCCTCTGTTGACTTCTTACAGAGAACAACAGAAATGAGTCTTTACATGACTATGTGAGTTCTCCAGTTACTAGGTCAATCAGATGAAATAGTGGACTGCAGGTGGCTTCAGGCTACATTAACTCACAGCCATGTTTCTCAGTATTGAAATGCATGCTAAACCTGGGCACTGAAATTATACAAGACCACTAAGAGTGAGAAAGAGATTTCTATATAGTAAATGAACCCAGAAGGTTTCCTGTTCTTCCCTTCTAGCTCTCCTTTAGGAAAGGTGATGGGACTCAAGGGTGGAGCTCCCAGGCCTTTGAGAGAGGGAGTAGAGCTTGGAGTCCAGTGGGATTCTAAGTGAAAGAATGAAGAGGTGTTCCTGAGAGAAAGGGAGTACATCCCATATGCCTTGTTCTAGTGGGAATTACCTTTGTTGTCTTAAGAAACGGACTTATAGTCTGGAGTCAAGAGGAGGGCTGTCCGGCATGTGAACCTGCTATAAAGATGCTGCTTTGAAAAGTGTCAGGAGGAGCTCATCTGTAATTTTTAATTCTCTAAATTGAGGAAACCTCATCATGAGAGGAGATTTTACTGTCATCCAGAAGTGAAATTCCTACTCCAAATGTCCATGCAGGCAAAGTCTGAGGCCTAGGAGCAAAGCTAAAAATAATAGTGCTGAGTGAGAGAGGAAAAATCTTTTAGTGTAACAATATTCTGTGATTCTAACATATGAAATATATATTGAATTTTATGTGCTGTATAGATTGCTCTAGGGAAAAGCATACTTTCTCCCAGGTCAAGCAGGATGGTAGTCCTCATAGATGGGTGACATCATCAGATAGAGCCCTGTCACGCAACACTTTTGTCAAAGTTTCTAGAACTTTGGCTGGCACACTGAGCATGTCCAGCATGCTACCAACCCCGTGGCCACATGGGGGTCCCTCTTCAGACTCTTTTTTTTTCCACGCAGCGGTTGCCTCGTGGTTACTGGAGCCCTTTGATAATTTCTTTCCTCACACTACTCCTCATGGAATACTTTGAAGTTTTCTCAAAGGTTTTCCCTGTTCCGGGGTCCTTCATCGCACACCAATTCTTCCGGCATCCGGTAAGTTCATTTCATGCTTTTTGCGGTTGGTTCCCAGCTGTCCATTTCTCGGTGACCAACAGTCACCGACTGCACACCGCCTCTTTTTATCATGGTGACTGGTTTTCGGAAGTGCCGGGAATGTCCACGGACAATATCCATAACGGACCCACACAACGTTTGCATCCTGTGTCTCAGGCCTTCTCATGACGTCCGTCAGTGTCCCAGCTGTGCTTCAATGACCCCCAAAGGCCGGCGCGCCCGCTTGGACAAGATGGAGCACTTGTTTGGTTCCAAGCAATCTGCACCATCGATTCTGGTGCTGGGTGCATCGAGTCGTGGGGATCAAACTGACTCGGGACCTTCCCCATCGAAGCCCCGCCGAGAAGACCGAGGAGCGGGAGACCATCCCTCATTGGCATCAAGTCAATTGAAGACTTTGGCATCATCGTCTTCGGCGCCAGAGCACCATGGGATGCATCGACACCGGCACCGATGGTCGTCACTGACCGGTGCCAGCACCACCGAAAGGGCATTGGCCTCGGCCGAACCCCCTCCGAAGAAGCCCCGGGGAAAGGGGACCCAGGAGCACAGGGTGTTCCCCACCGATATTGGTGCCAAGCACTGAGCCTCCTCGGACCCCCATGGACGCTCCGGTGACGCCCAGCCTGCCTCCTACTCTGGTGTCGGTTTTCTCTGCACTTTTATTTCAAGAGGAGTCGGATCGTGTTGTCCAACAGGCAGTGCTTAATGCCCTTCAGGGCCTCCATCCACCACCGACTTCACATCCCTAATATATACTGTGGCTGTGCCGGATGACATCAACACTACTCTCTTATAAAAAGAAGCCTGAGCAACAGGTTTTTATTTCATGCATTCCTGCGCATTGCTGTTCTTTTGCTGCCTCTCTCCTTTGACCCATAAGAACATAAGAACTCTGCCTTGCCTGTTGCCTGCCCTGAATGTTGCTTTTCTTTGACTTTGGATGTACTCTGCTTCCCCCAATCTATTGCTTGCCTCTTAACTGTAGTTGAACTCCGCCTACCCTGACTTTGGTTTGTCTCTTGCTGTTGCACAAATTCTGCCTGCCTCACTGACTATACTTTTGCCTCCTTATTCCATTCTGCTACCTAGTTCCTAATTGTCAGCCGATGAGACTCCTCCTTCTAGTCCGTTACAACAAGAAACAAGTCCATTTCTTGAGAAAGAGATCTAGGTGTCATGGTGGATAACACATTGAAATTGTCGGTTCAGTGTGCTGCGGCAGTCAAAAAAGCAAACAGAATGTTGGGAATTATTAGAAAGGGAATGGTGAATAAAACGGAAAATGTCATAATGCCTCTGTATCGCTCCATGGTGAGACCGCACCTTGAATACTGTGTACAATTCTGGTCGCCGAATCTCAGAAAAGATATAATTGCGATGGAGAAGGTACAGAGAAGGGCTACCAAAATGATAAGGGGAATGGAACTGCTCCTCTATGAGGAAAGACTAAAGAGGTTAGGACTTTTCAGCTTGGAGAAGAGACGGCTGAGGGGGGATATGATAGAGATGTTTAAAATCATGAGAGGTCTAGAACGGGTAGATGTGAATCGGTTATTTACTCTTTCAGATAGTAGAAAGACTAGGGTGCACTCCATGAAGTTTGCATGGGGCACATTTAAACCTAATCAGAGAAAGTTCTTTTTTACTCAACGCACAATTAAACTCTGAAATTTGTTGCCAGAGCATGTGGTTAATGCAGTTAGTATAGCTGTGTTTAAAACAGGATTGGATAAGTTCTTGGAGGAGAAGTCCATTACCTGCTATTAAGTTCACTTAGAGAATAGCCACTGCCATTAGCAATGGAACATGGAATAGACTTAGTTTTTGGGTACTTGCCAGGTTCTTATGGCCTGGATTGGCCACTGTTGGAAACAGGATGCTGGGCTCGATGGACCCTTGGTCTGACCCAGTATGGCATTTTCTTATGTTCTTATTTATTTATTTCACGTATATATCATCTTTCCCATAAACGATTCCAAGCAGGAGTAGCTTCATGGTTACAGCAGCAGGCTGCAAACCACTAAGTCAGGGTTCAAAGACTGCTGACATTCCTTATGACCTTAGGCAAGTCATTTCAACATCCATTGCCTCAGGTCCAACTTAGATGGTAAGCCCTATGGAGACAGGAAAATACCTATGGTACCTGAATGTAATATGCTTTGAAATGGCTGACCAGTTACACAAGGTGGAATATAAATAAAAAATAATACAGTATGTGTTAGTACATATAATACATATTGATAGAACCAAGAAACAAAAAAACTAATTAGATAATAAAATCAATAGTAAAATAACAATAAAATCTGATTGAAAATCCAAATAAGGCAATATCTGCACAAAAGTCAGGTAAATCAACTAAAAGCTAAAGTAAAAAACCAGGCCTTTCGCTGCTTTCAAAAGGTTACATAATTAAACATCTGACAAATTTCTCTAGAAAATGAATGCCAAACAAAGGGGCCTAGATAAGGAAAGGACTTCTTAAGAGTTTCCATCAATTCAAGGTGTGGAACCTCTAAACATATCCTGTGTAGATCAGAAAGTTCTGTTTGGTAAATACACATGTAATTGATCTGTTAAATATTTCAATCCCACACCACCTAGAGATTTGAACGCCAGACTAAGTATTTTAAACTTAACCTTAAAGAATACAGATATAGTATACAGATATAGTATACAGAATACAGATATAGTATACAGATATAGTAAAGAATCCAAGATATAGTATACTTGGATTTTCAGAAGGCGTTTGACAAAGTTCCTCATGAGAGGCTTCTAGGAAAAGTAAAAAGTCATGGGATAGGTGGCGATGTCCTTTCGTGGATTGCAAACTGGCTAAAAGACAGGAAACAGAGAGTAGGATTAAATGGGCAATTTTCTCAGTGGAAGGGAGTGGACAGTGGAGTACCTCAGGGTTCTGTGTTGGGACCCTTACTGTTCAATATATTTATAAATGATCTGGAAAGAAATATGACGAGTGAGATAATCAAATTTGCAGATGACACAAAATTGTGCAGAGTAGTTAAATCACAAGCAGATTGTGATAAATTGCAGGAAGACCTTGTGAGACTGGAAAATTGGGCATCCAAATGGCAGATGAAATTTAATGTGGATAAGTGCAAGGTGATGCATATAGGGAAAAATAACCCATGCTATAATTACACGATGTTGGGTTCCATATTAGGTGGTCTGACCCATATTAGGTGGTCTGACCCAGTATGGCATTTTCTTATGTTCTTATGTTCTTATGTTCTTATTCAATGAACATGGTTCGACCTGAGGGAGATATGATCACAAAGCTTAATACCCAAAAGAGTACATGCCGCTGTGCTCCAAACCAGTTGTATTATATGGCCAGCATACAGAGTGTCACCGTCATCCAGACAACGGGTGATTATTGATGGTTGTAGCATGAAAGATAATTGCTAAATTTATGTGAAAAGGACATATAACGCCTAAGCTAGTGTCCCATCACAAGACCCCAAAGATCACACCTCAAATTATTAGGGATGGACATTCAGGAGAAACGAAATAAGACAAAATTTCCTATTTCATTTCAGATCATTTTCAAAACGGATTGAGTTAAATTCCAACAAAATGTCATCAGAATCTCATTTTGTTTTGAAAACCCATTTTTTGAAAAAAGTAATCGGTTGGCCCTAGGCTAGGCCCAAAATCAGGGCATTGCCTAGGAAATAGAGACCCAAAGCAGAGGCCCCGGCCTACTCCCAAGCACAACTCCAGTGCCTTGGCCTAGGGCTAGGCCCGAAGTGTAGACTTTGCATAGGGATAGGGCATAGTCCAAAGAAGGGGCAGATGATGCATCCTGGTTTGATCCCAATGTCTTAACCTCGGACCAGAACCAGACCTAACGCTGCAACCCAGGCTTGAGGCCAAGTCCCGATGTTGAGGCTTTGGGCCCAAACTCAAACACAACACCAGGGCCCGACCCAGAGGCCGGGTCTCATTGCCTAGGCCTCAGTCTAGGCCAGGGCCCCGCCCAATACCGTGGCCCCGCCAGGAAGCCAGGTCCTGACACTCCTTGGCCTGGACCTAGGCCCAATGTCAGGGCCTGGTCTGGAGGCTGGGTCCTGACGCCTGGGCCTTGATCTAGGCTAGAGCCCGGGCCCAAGCCAGATGCTGTGGCCTGGGGTGGGTGCTCAGTCCCAATACCTGGGCCTCAGCCTAGGCTGAGGTTCAGGCCCAGGCTTGGAGCCCAGGCGTCAGAGCTTATCTTCAGTGGCTTCTTTCTTCTTTGCGAATAGGTGCTATTCACTGGAGTTGCACTGGAATTAATTAACTCAGATGCATACTCCCCAGCAGAGGGTACCATTTTGATGTATGGCATGCCCCTAGGCCTCCCTAGGCATGCATGCAGAAAGCCAACTCTTGAAGGGCATGCAGCGGGATACTGAACCGCCGGTGCTCACCGATGATGTCACACGACTGGGTATTTAAACCCCAGCCACTCTCCAAGCCTTGCCTAGCAACCGGTCCTCCTGCCTTGCAATGTGTGTTGCTTGCTGCATCTGTCTGTTACCTTACCTTGTTACCCTGCCTTGTTGTTACCTTGTCTTATCCTGCTTGTGTCTTGGTCCCCAGTGCCTTGTCTTCATTTTGTCTCTCCATCTCTGCCTGACTCCTGGTTCTGACCCTTGCTCTGGACTTGACTACTCTTCTGCCTTCTGCCTGCCCTGATCTTGGCCTTGACCCGCATACTGTTTGCTCACTATGTACCCTTAGCTTGGCCTGGACCTGGACACTGTTTATTTGCTGCCAGGCCTGACCTCTGCCCACTACTTGATGTCATCTGACCGCTCCATACAGTACTCTCGCCTAAGCCCTGCCGACACCCGGAACCCAAAGGCTCAAACTGCGGATAATGAGGCTGGTATAGGTGAAGCCCTAGAACTAATCTCTGTTAAGAACAAGTCCACCTGCTATTGGTCTGTTCCTATTGGGTTCGCCTGCTAGGCTGCATCAACCATGCCACAGCCCAAGGGTTCACATCTGTGACATTACGTTCATGTCATTTATCATTTTTGGGTTTAACGATCAGTCTTAAACAGTGTTTCCATTTGTTTAGTTTTGTTGATAGGAAAAACTATATAGAAATTGAGCTCTTATTTAAAACAGGATCATTCTGACCAGTATTTAAATGGAGAAGAGCTCTGTCCCTTTTCTTTTTCAAAATATAAAATCACCTACATGTCTGAAGACATGTAGGTGATTTTATATTAAAATAATGCAAGACCACTGCATCAAATCACGTTGTTGTTTTTAGCAGTGCTCCTTTTAGTTTATATGCTTTTTTTTTTTTTTCCAGCATGGGGAATTATCTTGCTTTCGTCCTAGCCTAAGACGATGTAGGGAAGAAAGCAATAGCAAAGGAGAAGTCGGTATGACCTGCAAGGCCTGAACCTCTCAAGCATCAAGCATCCCATGGAAGACTTAATAATTACACAACATTCACTTTTTCCCCAGATCAGGCATTTCAGTGAAGCTTCACTCTTTAAAATTAGAATGACAACAGTTAATTAGAATGTCGTCACAGATCCAGGATGTACACAGTTTTCCTTTGGACTGTGACAGTTATGAAAGTTCAAACTAGGAACTGTGTAGATTATGATGTATTGCGAGATGAATGTTTCATACGAACATCATAAATATAAGCTGAAATATGAATAAATGTTGGGAATGTGATACCTCATATACCAAGTGTGCCTCTCGATATTTGTTAGAGGGTACTCATAGCAGTTGTATCAAATATACACAACGTTAACCACTATCCTATAAAATGGGTTTAACGTGATTGACTTCCTTTATAATCATTGGTATCTACATTCCATTTTTTCATTTTTTTTTTCCTTATTTCATTTTTGCATTCTTATTTCATTTTTGCATTCTATTAAATAGATATAAAGACAGAACACTTATCCTTTGTGTAGCGTAGAGTGGTGACAGCTTTTTTTCAAACACCAGCCGAGACCCGACACGATCCGTGTTTCGTGAGCTTCTTCAGGGGTTACGGTGTTAAGCGGTGTATTTTTAAAGTCTGTCCCATAACATGACGCTATAGCATGATCTCAGCTTTGGATAAAGTTCAGCTTAGCATGCGGTAAAATACTTCGGGCTATAAAATGACCGACATGAAAAGAATTCTCCCTCACATCAGGCCAGATTATTAACCACAGAGTCAAAGGACCAGCTAGCTACACCACAATGCTTGTCTCATTTTGTTTTGGGGAAAAATGTATACTAAATACATCAAATCCCAAACCAGGTTTTAAAAATCAGGCTGGTACATTTTTGTTTCTCTCTTTTCTTTCTTCTGCTTTTGTCACTTTATTTCAGAGTTGCAGACAGTCTCAGTCGGAAGAAAGGTAGCTTTTTTTATATTTTAAAAATAATCATTATTATTTTTTTTTAATATTCCGCTTTTCACACTTTATTCAGCACTTCAAAGTGGATTACATTCAGGTACAATATAATCATATTTCTGTTAGTAGGAAGGAAGCCTAATAAAGATATGATCTCCATCTAACCACTTTGTTGTTTTTCTTTAACAAACTGCAGTTTTTGAGGACCAAACTTTACCTTAAGGAAACATTCAGGATGACTAAAGTTACTCCCAAGGCAGTGTCTTTATTTTCCTGCTATTAGCTGCAAAAAAGTACCTCAAAGTTAATCACATATTTTAATGGAAGGCTTAAGCCTGCATCTTATTTGCTCCCTCTTCAAGTTTTCAGAAGTTGGCAACTTGGCTAATTCCACTTGTAGTTATTTTGCTTTCCTCATTCCTAACGTCTTTTTCATTTTTCTTCTCAAACTTCTCACATTCCAAAAGATCTTAAGCCCTGGTCTTCCCTTTCATTTGATTGCCAATGCTTATTTATTGGCTCACGTTTCCCATTTTCCTAGTAACTCTTACCTGGCCAGATGTTTGTTTTCTTATTTCATGAATTCCAAGCCCGTGCTTTCCTTTAGATGCCAGTGATGATGATTTGAGAGCTCACTTCCAGAGTACAAATTGTTTCCAAACAAAGGGTCAGTGGCTTCTCAGATTAGAGACTGATCTGATGCAACCTCATCTAAAAAATGTTTTCCTCATTACATTTATCCTGTTTTTATGTCCACGAATTTGTAAGTAATCCCCCGTCTATAAATTCCTAACAGTGCCTACGCTCTGACTGCAGAATACGGTATTCTGGCAATCTGTGCTTACATGCTTAATATTGAAGGAAAGCATAAAATGTTGGAACGCTCCAGATCATCAGACGACATGTCTTGTACAATAAAAGTAATCTACTGTAATCAAGGTTTAAAATGTAAAAAACAAAAGTTTTATTTTGTGTTCTTAATACTGCAGAGCGGCCAAGTTACCCAGTTCCAGGGGGGAGATTTTAAGCCAGTCCTGGATTTCTAACAACCCCATTCTGATGCATTATGGGACCTGCAGCACTGGTTTCAATGAATAGAATCAGGGACTACAAATACCACACTGCTTTGTGATATAAGATCAAAACCAGTACTGGCCAAAAAAATCGTCCTCCTGGAATTTGGAAACTTGGCAGCTCTGATACTGGTGTAAGTGGCTGCTACCGTCTCTTTAAGGGGAGTTACAAAAAGCCTAGGGCTCAGAATCTGCAGTCTTTGTGGTTATCACCTGACAATAACCTGAAGTCAGCAGCAAGCTGGCTGCACAAGGAAATGCGTCCCTTTGGGAAAGGAAGCAAGGTTTGACAATGCTATAACCTGGGCCCCTGGTCTCCCAAGATTCCGCGGCCGCAGGAAAGACTGCAAAATCCGCCTGTTCCTGTGGATTTTGCCAGTGTCAGCCAAATTGCTGTGGGAAACCCGAGAAAGCCTAGCTGTGAAGACGTTTTCTTGCTGCAGGCTGTGAAGAGGCTGCAAGGCTGACTCCTTCCACGTGCTGACGGTGCAGGAGAGGAGAACAGTGTCGGTATTTCAGGCCGCATCAACTCTTCCCAACGTGTTGATTGGGCAACGGAGGAGGAAGAGCAGTGTTAGCAAGTTTGACTGTTTCCTCCTCTTCTGTCACCCAGCTTGACTGCAACTTTCAATTGCACTGAACACAGCTACGTGCTTGAAAGCTGCAGCAGAGCCCCAGGAACCAGAAGAGGAGGAATCAGCCCGCGTGCTGCCGCTGCTCTCCTCAATCTTTTTCCTGCTGCTAATCAATGGAGGGGGCGTTGAGTACTCAGGAAGGAGACTGGGTTATGAGACAGACATACTCGGGAAGGGGATTGAGGGGGTTAATAAAAATGGAGACGGGGTGGGGACAAAATGTGTGGGTGGGCAGTGAGTTCAGGAGTGAATCAGAGGGGGCATGGGGGAGAAAGAGTATGGGGGAAGGGACAGCGAAAAAGGGGTTGGAGGCAAGAATGAAGGGATGAGATTGAAAGAGGGGATCAGAAATGGTAAATTGGGAAGGGAGAGTGAAAGGGGATGGGAAAAGAAAGGTTTGGGTGGTAGGGTGCAAGAGTAAATATGGCAATCAGAGGGGCTGTGGGAGAAGGAGAAAGAATGAATATGGGAATGGGGCAAGAGTGAAGGGTTGGTGTGGTGGGGGGCAAGTGTGAAATGAGGGGGATGGTGAGTGAGCGAACTGATTGGGTACAAGAGAGTGATTGAGGGAATTGGAGGTAAGTGTGAGGGGATATGAAGAGCAGGTTGATCAGAGGGACTGTGCTTGTGGAGAACTGGAATGTGAAAGAAGTGAATGGTGTTAAGAGGAAAGGTGTGAGTGAATCATCCCTCCCTCTCCTGAGCCCAGGTACCTTTCCCCCATCCAGAGTCCCCTCTCTTTTCCCTCCCCCTCCTTGAACCCCCTTACTTCTCCACACATTCCCTTTCCACCAATCCCAGATTCTCCCATTTTCCCCTCTTCCTGAGTGTTCATTCCTTCTCCATCCTCTGTCTTTCTACTCCCACTATCTCAGATTCCTTCTTCACTGCCCTTATCTGAAATCCTCTCTCTCACCCCATCCTCCGGATCCCTTCCACGTTCCTCTATTCCCCCCCCCCCCCCACACACACACACACATTTCCAGTACAATCAGTAAGATCCCTTCCTCCAAAATAAATTAACTGCACACAGAAATGATAGAAAAGTACCTTATTTTTGTAAAGTAAAATAAACATATACACAAATATGCAAATTAATGCAAACTTATGCCAATTTGCTACATAATTGCTGCAGAATTTTTTAAAAAATCTGCTGCAGAATTTGATAACTCTTGCAGCTCAGGAAGAGAGCACCCTGTAGCCTGTGGCTGTGTGTGATATCATGAAAAAAACAAAAACACAGAAACAGGAGGTAAGGCAGTTTGCTGTTTATGAGTGTGTCTGCTGCTGTGCTGGGAGAGACAACCAAAGACAGGAGTAGTTTTGTAGAATCAGAAGCTGGTGCACAGGAGAAAAATCACAGCTTGAGTTCAGCAGGAGAATAGTGAGGAGGAGAGAGGCTGCTGACCAGTCTGGAGGCAATGCAAAACAGACCTTTTATTGCTTGAGAGCAGAGGAGCTGTGGAATCCGAAGCCTCTCATAGGAGTCGATGCAAACGGCGTGTGTTTCACTAACGCGCGCACAGCCACATTCCCTGGGCGCCCGATGCAGCATTAAGATGAGGTGCTGACCTAAATAGGACGCACTAAGGAAAAAAATGTGCGTCCCTAGCGCTCGAACACAACGGGAGCCCAGAACTGTAACAGGCGCATGGTTGTTTTATTCTGCTGCAGGCCGATTTCACCCCTTGCTATTGTGCGTGTACATTTTACTTGTAAAGTCTGCCTCCAGAATTTTTTTTTTTTTACATCAAACCATTACATCATAACTTTATTTTTAAAGAACAAGCAGTAGATTTAAGTGTTGCAAGGATACTGAAGTAGGAGGAGCCACAGAGAGCAGTATTTTTTGTTTTTTTCGTGTGCTCTTGATTCGCCTATATGACTTAACGCTAGACGCGGAGCTGGAGTTAAATTTGCCAGGTTAGAAAAGGTGTGTTGGGTGCCCAGCGATTTTCTGCATCACATATAAATTCCATGTAGATGAAGCCGAGTACTATTGGCTATGCAATGGTTTTGGGCGCCCATTGTGGACATTCTAATCTCATTACATCGGGAGCTAGTCCAGTGATTCTGAAACGCGCATCTAACCACTCGTAAATCTGTGTGGTAGGCTGGGCGCACTTTATTGCATCAGCCCCTTAAAAGTGGGAAAGAAAAGCTAAGAAGGGGTTTATTATGGGAGTGAAAATGACCAAGAGGTAGGTGGCACCTCATAAGAGTGTCTGAGTGAGGAAGCCTGAGCCACTGCAACACAGAAAATCTGAGAGAGAGAAAACCAGAGGGGCTGAATCCAGTACTTTGAGGCAGAGACTGTGATCCTGCTGTAGGAATTTGTGAAAAAAAACGTGCTGGAGAGGTTACTGAAAGCAGGCCTGCAGAAAATCAACATTTATCCAGCTAATGTAGCAGGATAGGTAACTCTGCCCTGAAACATCTCTATCCTGCTCCAGATAAAAAAAAGTTATCAAGCTAACTCACGGCAGGTCAGTGCGGTGGGATTTTAAATTCAGACATTTTTTCAGATAAGTCTGAACTTAGCTGGACAAATGATGCTGGATATGGGTCTTAAAGTTCACAGTGTTGATTGTTAGACACCGATTGCTACTTTCCTGAGCCAGTGTGGAAACCTGTGCAAAAAAAAAAAAAAAAGGAAAAGGAGTTGTTAATGAGAGAGTTGAACATGAGATATATCTTCCTGCGCTTTAAGGGAACACCTGAAAGGAACTCTCCTGCCTGAAATTGTGTTTATAAAGAAAACAATGTGTACTGGAAAGGCTGTTACATTTACCTCTGAGAATTCCAGTGCTTCACCTGTTGCTAGTCAAATTCCCTCCTTCTGCTAAAAGCGACTCTTCTTTCTTAAAGAAGACAATAAATAAAAGTGGTTGTAATGATCCAAGGGCTTGTTCTTGGGACAAATTTATTGTTTTTGTTGTACTTACATTTTTTCTTTTAAAATTGCCCCCCTTGGTCTCTCCTCTCAACCTCCAGAGGACCATATTGACGGTGTGGGGTTTCCCATTATTCAAGTGGGGGTGGGGAGGGTCAGGTAGGATCCCCTTTTCCTATAAATTGCTGGGAAGGCAGCAAAGTCTTCAGATTTCATCCGATAACATCGGAAGCCCCTTTGTGTTACTGTGACTTGGACAGAGTGCAGGAAAGACCCAGATGTTGTGTATGCTCGCCCCCACTAACTAGCTTGCACTATCCTCTGTGTGAATAATCGACTGCTGCATTTGAAAACCACAACAAGTTCTCACTTACCGTAGGAGCATATTCCACGCAGAGTTCTGTAACTGGAGGACGTCAGCTTTCAGCATTCAGTTCATTCTGTAAGGCAAATAGAACAGGTAGACAAAATGAAGATGATGATAACATTTGAATGCATTTATCACATAATAAAGAGGGGTGTGTAAAACATTACCAAACTGAGAAATACATTGCTGGAAAGCAACTATGGGGCTCTAGCCAAAAGGCCATATTAAAGGCAAAGATAAAATTTCAGGGGGAAATGGGGGATGATGTACTAATGTGCAAGAAGGTTCCAGAGAATGAGCTTGTACCGTGCAATTCTTTTCTCCCCTATCAGCTTATTTAAAAATTATTTAAATAGCTTCAGAGGGATATTTTTGTCATAAAATCCAAGCATAATTGCAAACGTTATTGAAAAAAAAAATCTTAACTACACCTCATAGCTTTATATGATTTTTCTGTGCATAATTTTGCTATGGCATACCTGCTAATGAGCAGATCTGCATGATTCTTTAGCTCATTAGCAATTTTGCATAATATTTGCAAACACCTTCACAGATACAAAATTATGTGCCGAAAAATTGCAAATATGACTGCTATTATTACTATTATTTATCATTTCTAACGTATTAGACATATGCAGCACTGTATAGATGACAGACAGTCCCTGCTCTATGGAGCTTACAATCTAGTCAAGGCAAACATACGTGAGAAACAAGAGTGACATACAAGACAAACAACAGCTTGCATAAAAATTCACAAACATGACTATACACTCGATTTGTCATTTTTGTGCACGATATCACATGTGCGACAGCATTTGCGTCGACCGAAAGGAATGAATGATAAAAAGAGATTAGATGAAGGGAAAGTGGGAAGAGGAGCTCTTACTCATGCCCACCAAAAGTGTTATTCATTATTTTCCCTTTTCATTGTGGGATATGGAATGTCACAAGGTCTCCCTCACCACCACAGCACTTCAGTGGGCAGCACTGCAGTAAGAACCTGTGACCAAAACTGTAAGGAGGGAGTTTTCAGAGCGACTAAAGTCGTGCTTTGCCCACAGAAATACATTTCAGGGGGTGAACTGTGAGTAGGGATGAAACTTACTTGCAAGCTTTTTTATTTTAAAAAGTTTGCATGAAAATTATCGGGGCAAAATTATGTGGGCAAAATAACAGGTGTAATTGGGTGCATGTAGATTTACAGAGAGTTTTCAAAGCGAACTTATGCATAAATCTACTTAAAATTGGTGTAACTTATTTGCTGGCCAATTTATGTGCAACGTTACAAAATTCTCCCCAATGTTATCTCACATTGCATAACATGGGTAAGCTAGATCTCCTGACTGTTGCCCACCTCTCACCCATTACAATAAACAAGACACACAAGCAATAAACGGAGTAGATATGGCCACAGTTTATTGAAATTACAACCGTACACCCGAGCCCAAGCAAAATTACCACAATAACACATATGAATACATTACATATCCCCTACCAGGCTGTTCTTCACGTGATCAATTACTTACAAGCTGAACCACCATCAGCCCAACCAGCTTCCAATGTGGCCCATTCCTTCAAAAATCCCACACACCCACACACCCCAGCGTTCCTCTGCCTTCCCGGTCCCTCCCCACCACAACCCATGTTTAAAACCCCACCTCCTTTACACACAATAACATGTCATACCAGAACCAATCCTGGCTCAGGTTACTCGCCACGTACAAAAGCATTACAAAGATTCATTTTTGTTCCCCCACTGTGGCCCCATCAATTCCATGAAAACCCTCCTCAAGTGCCTCCTGCAAAGCATTATTGAACAGATCAAGGCCCACATCAGACAAATGGACACCATCTAATCTATAAAATCCCACACAACTATCCTTCACCCAATCATGATGCAACCAGAAACCCCCTTGGCAAGTCAACCATTTACCAATCTGAGCATTGACCTTTGCAATACCACGCCGCCACAAGTATACAAGTCTATTAATAATGCCTGACCATACAAAAACTGTCTGGGCCAAGACATTCATTAGCAGAGACAAATCTTTCCTTACCACAGAAATAAACTCCCGGCAAGTCCAATGACCCAAACTGTTTTCCCCCATTGGTATCAACTGAGTCCACTGCATCCTGCGATGTCCTAATCAGCAATCCTCCGATCAGCGTTGGACAACCCCAAATGCTCTCCGTATGGGCGAACCAATGCCCGCTGATATGGCCAATAAATGGAGTGGCCCACTACCCATGTTCACCCCCATGCCACTGACCTGTCCCCGTGATCTGAAAGAAAACAAAATCATCAGTGCCTTGAATACCTAAAACAACCTACCAAAGCCCTCCTCTGAACGAATATAATTTTAAAAAGTCCACGAATGCCAACTCCTGATATGCTGAATGGCTTCCCCCGCAAACCCAGCTTGAGCTGCACTAGAAGCAGTACCGATTCTGAAGGAATGTGTCCCATAATCCTCAGGACTCCACTCCGCCGCCCCAATCGCTTTCTTCAGAACCATCACAAACTGGTATCTTGTCAAGGGGGAAGAATCCTGATGAAGCAGGAAGCAACCACCAGACAAAGGACGTGCCCCCATATAGTGCCTCACTGCCTCAACTGGGCACACCAATCCCTCCCCCCCAATACCATGCAGCATTACCTCCAGCCCTTTTGGACCTAAGATTATGCAAAGTAATGCAATCCCCCTCCACGACTACATCCTCCCACAAAAGAACTGACACCCCTGGGGCCTTAACTGAAGAAGCCACCAACTGCCCAACTCATAACACCACAAAAAAGGCTAACACAAGCACCATATGAAACAAACTCTCGAATGCAGACCAGCACTCCCCAGGCAAGGCAACAACCAAGCCCAACAATTGCTGAAAAAGTAAAGGATGCCGTTTATCATGGGCTTTACCTTCTATCCACCCCCAGCCCCCCAACATGTGGCATATAGGAAAACGCATCATTGGATTCCCATATCCCATAATCTTCTGCATGAAGGAAAAACTGTGACCCTAGAATGCACAGGGGCCAAGGAAAACCCCAAATGCTTCTCCCTCAAAATGTACTGCATCACATCCCTGTCAGCTACCGGGTCCCCCCTCTATCCCAGTTGTCTCAAAAATTGAGATGACACAGCATAACTCTTGATAGAAGACCAAGTAGCTGGAGACACAGAAGCACAGATTATGTTGAAAGCTTCGACGTCCCAATAGTTCACAGGGAAGGAGGCACCGGGATTCCTCCTTCTTTTGCTTGTGGAGCCAATTTTTGGAAATTCACCCACTTGAAACAAGAAAGTGCAACAGCCAATAAGTTTTCCCTACCAGGCATGTGCCAAGCTATCACAGTAACATTCTAGCATAAACACAAGAGAAAAAATTACCGTAAGAGGGCAGACACCTGAACAGACTTAGCTGACCTCCTGTTAATCACCTCATCCATGCTCAGATTATCACACCAAAACATTTGTTTGTCCTGCAATTTATCCCCCCAAATTGACAAAAAGCTACCACCAAGGGAAAAAGCTTCAGAAAAGTAATGTTCTTGAACAGGCCACTTTTCCTCCATTCTGCTGGTCAACTCTCGGCATACCAGAAACCCCTCCAATACACCCTAAGACCTGTAGTGCCTGCTGCATCAGAATATAGCTCCTAATCCACTTTAGACACCACCACTTCCTGGAAAACGCTTAATCCATTAAATGATTCCAAAAAGGAATCCCAGACAGCCAACTCCTCACAAAACCACCCATTGACTCTGATGTAATGATGCTTGCAATGAACCCCTGCCATAGCTCGGCAGGCAAAGTTCAAAGACCCTATCAAAGATTGCATCTGACACAAAGATACCTTTTTGGACAAACAGACCAAACACATTCATAGTCTCAGAGCCACCACCTTTTCCACTGGAAATCTGGCCATCATAGCAACAGAATCCAACTCTATACCCAAAATGTTAGCCGAGAAACCAGCCCCTCCATCTTCTCCCTTACAATTGGAACGCCAAACTGATGCATCAAATCCAAAAAGACAGCCAAAACATGTCCGCATCACCCCTGGCTACCTGGGCCCTCAAACAGAAAATCAACTAAATAATGGACCATGCTGTCACAGCCCAATGCAAGAATGAACTAAACCTCTAAAAAAAAAAGTACAGGAAATCGTGCAACCCATGGGCAAACACTTGTCCACAAAATAAGGATCACGAAAAGGAAAACCCATCAACAAGAAACTCTCCGGGTGCAAAGGCAACAACTGAAAAGCAGACAACATCTGCCTTAGCCAACAATGCTCCCTTCCCAGCTTCCCATACCAGAGCCACAGCATCATCAAAAGAGGAATAATGCATGGAACACAAATGTTCAAGGACAAAATCATTCACAGATGAGCCCGGAGGGTAGGAAAGGTGCAAAATGAATCTAAAATTTACCTGCCTCCTTCTTAGGAATCACTGCCAATGGGGACAAATGCAAGCAAGGAAAAGGAGCAGAAGAAAAGGGGCCAACTATCCTACCCAGCTCAATTCAGATGACAACTTAGCCCATGCAATGCCCTCCATACGGGACACCGACCTAGAATTGTGAACCTGAACCCCAAACCCCAGACCATATAAGGGACCTGAAAATCCAAAGAAACCCGGCCCTCAAAAACTCTGCTGCTGTGGTGTCCGGATACAGTTCCAACCAAGACATCATTTTTGCCACATCAACTAGTGAATGAGCAATACCCCACAATGCCTCACTGTTTAACACCGCTACCGCTCCCAACCAAGGAATGCTTGGGACATTTACTGGCCGAGTGACCGGCACTACAGAAAGAACACGCATGTCTAAATTTACACTCCAGGAACAAGTGGATTTATTAAGCCATCAGCATACATCTGAGCCTCCCCCTTTTGCCCCGCTGGAACTTCCCACTCTAACTGCTGTCCCCGCATCAGCTGGGGAACGAAAGGAAGCCAAACTTGACCCAGCAATCCCCACTCTAGTCCCAGATGATAGAATCTTATTGGTCATCCATGTCAACCACAAAGTTATGTCCTGAGTATCCCAGGCCATAGATTTATTTTCCACCTCTTATCTCAAAACTTCTCATCATAATTTAACCAAGCCCACCCCTTATAATCACGAAAAGCATGAGGATATTATCCCCATAAGCCAGCAATGCTCCATATTGAGTAGGATCATAATGATCCACAACACTGGCCAAATGAAGAAAACAGCGCACCCAGTTTAAAATGTTCCTAGGTACCGTCATACCCTTGTCATCTCTTTTGCCCCCTTTATGCTTCTTCTTACCTCTCTTGCCCCATCTCAGCCTGCCCTCAAGCAACCTGAAAATATCTATATAAAGTCCGCTTTCTTATCTTCTGCCTAAGGCCTTTAGGAAACCCCTCCCACAATTCAGTTAGAGCCACCAAAGAAGGATGTGCCATGGCCTGCTTGGACCCCTCCCGATATGGTCCTGCACATTTCACCTGCAGAAGAAGAAGATGAAGAAGAATAAAAAGCAGAAGACGAGGAAGAAGAAGGAGAATAGTCATGCTTCCTTTTCTTTGTAGCCTCCACACCAGCCCCGCTCTGACCCTCAGACTCACCTGCAGGTATAGGTGGAACAGGAGCTGGAACCACGAGACCTGCATCCTCTTTCAAGCTATTGGCACCATCCAGAATGCCACATGGGTGAGCGCTTTGACTCAGGATCATTCACAGGTGAGTCCACAGGAATAGTGACATCAGGAGCCCCTGCAATAGAAGACCCCACCCCTTGGCCACCTTTGACCCTAGCAGACCACTGGTCCTGTGAAAAAGTTCTAGATGCAGCAGAAGAGGCATGCCCACCCCAAAAAAACCTCTAGAGGCACTGGAAGCCCTGGCCCAGGTGGAAAAACCTCTACCAGCCAAAGGCACTTTGCCCATACCGCCTTGCCCTCCAAATCCTATCCAACCTGGAGCAGGAATGCCCCTGCTCCAATCATAATCCCACCCCCGGCCAAACCAACCTGTGTCGCCCCCCCCCCCCCCCCCACACCCCACCTGCTGACCGGCGAATGAGGGACCCCAACCAGTCCCACCCATCCACTTACCTGCCAGAAGTTCACTGATCCACCCCTGGCAGGCTGGGCACCCCAAGCAATAGCCAAAGGATCCCCAAAGGCTCCCAACTGACCACTCACATCCTGCACATCGACACTAGTCTGCCCTGAAAAATGAAAAGATGCCGGGGCAAGACCCACACAAGGGATTACAAGGGGATCAGGCTTCCTAACCTTACCCTTTCCCTTTTCCGCCCTTCCCCATGGCCTGGCCTGCCCCCCCCCCCTCCCAAGGGCGCGGGGATCAACCCAGATGACACTGCAGGAGCCAAAGTTGCGCCTAACACATTCACATCCCCACCCACCCACCCCGAGCCCAGACAGGGCCGACTGACCCACACACTCACCCAAAGACGACTGCAGTTTCATCTGGATTGATCCCCACGTCCTTGGGGATCTCACGGCCCTACCTCGAACATCCAGCACAGCAATCCTGCTGGAGCCACTCACTTCCTGCCCCCAGATCCAAACAAACACAGCAGATGGACTAATGTTTCCCGAGGCACTGCTAGCCACCCCCTCCCTCAACGGAAATAACCCCCTCCAGCCCGGAATTTGCCTGAACCAGAGAGCTGCCTGCGGGCTCCAGCCCCGCCACTGCAGGCACCATGATTTGTTCCACCAACATCGCCGAAACACCAAGCTGCCCACTGACAGAGGCCTGCACCTCCACTCCAGGATCAAGTGCGTGGAACGACCTCTCTCCCGAACCACGAGCCACTGACATACCATTCGTTGTCCAACTCAGCCCTAAGCAGAAAGCAAGGCAAAAAAAGAAAAGGAAAGGAAAGGAAACAGTTAAGCCTGTCTTCTAATGGTATTATCCAGCCAGATAACAAAACAGAGAAGGGGGAGGGGAGTGGATATCCCTAATTTAAATACTATCAGATCTCCACAAGGAAATAGTGTAAGTGCCTGGTTGTCAAATGAGAGCACAGGAATGCTCCAAGCCACATTCAAAGAGACACATGGGGTTAGGGGAGGATCCTGCAAACCTCTATCCCATAATACGAATAGCCTGCATCTTCTGGGTGAACCCCTGAACTTAATTTAAACAATGTCTACAGGGACCCCGCCCCCTCCCCCCAAGCTTCTTAACCACATAAAGGGGTGGGGAATAAAGGCAGGACCCCTACCATGTTAATCCGGGCAGGCAGATTCCCTGGCCTGCCTCCTAATTGGTACAAGAGAGGCTACATATTATTTTATTTTTTAATACAATTGTGTGAAAAACATCAAGAATAATTGCTCCAAAGCTGCAGCAAAGATTTCATTTACAAACAGAAGCCCTATATGTAATTGAACACTAAAGCATGGTTCTAGAGAGGTACAGAAGAAAGAAAAAATAATCGTATGAGAATCAGATCCTGAAAAAGCCCAGTGAGGTCATCCTTATCATAGGGAAGGGCAGGAAGCAGGTTGATTCTCCAGAGGAGAACAGAGCAGGGCAGCGGCACATTGACAGAACAGCAGATAGTTGGGGAGTACTCAAGGGGTACTGAGAGCAAAATGTGATTTTGCTGGTGACTGAAGACAATTGCTTTGCTGGGAAATTTTGTGACTTAAAATTTTTGGGGGAAAGAGAGATTGTAAGGTAAATTGATATTGTGTGTGTGTTGATTTAAAAAGGAAGCTAGGTTGATTTGCTGTGTGTGTTTGATTTTAAACAAAAGCTAGATGAACTTTAAGTATCTTTTTCCTTCCTCTCATCCACTCCAAGCACATTGTTTGATTTATATATTGTTATCCCAAATAAGAGGGGTATTTTTCACTAAAAGAGCCAATCAGGGATTTAGATTAAAATAGTGAGAGTAACCATTTGTCTTTACAAATTAACATAAAATACAATAAATAAATTTAAAGAACTTTACATTAGATTAGGCATCCCCATGTTGCATTTGCGGCTCACGGGAGGCACCCCCGAACCACACTACTCAGCCCCATGCTAGACCTCCTGCTTCTTTGTCATGTGACAGGACGCTGCCATGACATTTCGAAAAAAACTTAAAACCTGGCTATTTAGCCAAGCTTTCCCTTAATCTATTCACTTTCGGAACTCCACATCTCAAGCCTACAGGACAACTTACATAGTGATACCCTTTTTATCACAATGGTTATCTCTCTGTCATTCTCTTTCTTCTATTCCCAAGTTCGATCTCCTTGTTATATGTAACTTTTTTACCTCCTCTGATTATTTTACTGTTAAATGATTGATAATAATGTTTTTTTTCCCCTTGTTCCATGTAAACCGATTTGATATGACACCTGTCATGAAGGTCGGTATATAAAAGAATTAAATAAATAAATAAATAAATAAATAAATAAATGACTGCTGCGTCCCTGCAGCCTCTGTAGGCACATGTCACCTGACAGCTCGACCTTTAAAGGGCCTACGGCGAAAAAGGCTGCGGTGCTCAAAGTTGATGTCACCAGTCTGTCCCATTTAAGGACTACACTGACAGCCTTTTTTTGCCTCAGCCATAGGTCCAGCTACCCTGTGTAGTGTGTGTGTTGCCATTTGTCCTGTTCCTTCCTTTGCCTCAGCCTAATCCTGCCTTTGCCTGCTCCATTCTTCATCCCTTACCTGTTCCAGCCTTGCCTGCCCAATCTGCCTCTGCTTATCCATCCCTATTCCCTTCTTTGGATGGATCCCTGGTTTGATCTTCACCTGGACTCTGGATACACTTGACCGCTGCCTGCCCCCAACCCCTGCCTGGACCTTGACACACCTGACCACTGCCTGCCTATGACTCTAGTCTGGCCTAGGACCACGTCTCCAGTCATCAGCAGAGACCCTTGTCTAAGTCATGCCGGCCCCGGCACCCAAAGACTCAACCTGAGAGGAACCTGGGCTGGTAAAGGTGAAGTTCCTGACTGGTCTCTGCTTCACCTGGGTCCGTCTGCCGAAGGCAGAGTGAATCTCACCTCGGTCCAAGGGTCCACAGACACAACAGTTTGCTGAAGCCGTGGACTTTACTTCACTCCAAGCCAAGGCTGGTATAGCCTGCAGGCAGCAGGATTATCAAGGTGCCTTAGAACTCCTGCCGCAGCTATGGATCGTCTCACTATGCATCTGCACACCCTGACCACTTCTGCGGCACTGCCACCCACCTACTTTAGCGCCCAGTTGGACAGACCCTCAGCTTCCAGCTTCACCCTGGCATGCCGAGGATCCCAAGTGGTGTCGGGATTCCTTAATCATTGCAGAATGGTTTATTTTCGATGACCAAGCCAAGATTACATAAATATTTTCATTATTAGAAGGAACAGCACTGGCATGGGCTTCTCCCCTCTGGAAGTGAAAGGATCCAATTTTGCTCAACTTCCAACAGTTCATGGAGCAGTTTCGCTCTGTCTTTGAGGAGCCAGGTCATGCAGCAGCAATAGCCTCTGATCTGCTCCATCTCCATCAAGGCTCCTGAACCTTGGTCGAGTATGCTGGTGGGAGGATAGGTTGGTCTTCCTGGAAAGCCTCTCTGGGAAAATCAAGGATGAGCTCACTGCCTGGAAGCTCCCCACCTTGCTAGAGGTTCTCATTGCCCTAACCGGCAAAACAGATCATTGCTTGCAGCAAAAGGCTTGAGAGACACATCCGCCATGAAGAAGTATCTCCCTGGCACCCCGATTCCAAAATCTGCTCTTGTCTCCAGCTGCCATACCTTCAGCCTCTCCTCTTCCTCCTGAGGAACCGATGTAGTTCGGATGCTGCCATTTGGCCCTAAAAGAAAGGCTCCATCACAAACAACAGGGCCTCTGTCTCTACTGTGCAGCCTGAGGCCATCTTTGCTCCCACTATTTGCAGAGGTCAGGAAACTTAATTACCTAGGGTCCTTTGGAGAGATGACCCAAGGCCCTACCATTCCTGCACCCCAATTTCTCCTTCCAGACACACTGGGTTCCATGCGTTCCATGCGTTTTTCCATCCAGGCTTTTGTAGACTCCGGCTCCGGGGTAAAGTTCATTTTGCAAGACCTGGTCAACAACTCTAAATTCCCACAGTCCAGATGGCTTACCCACTGGTGATCTTCTCAGTCTACAGAGATCCACTTCCAGGCTAGGTTACCCAGACCACAGAGCCTGTGGCCTTACACACCAGCCTCTTGCACTTAGAGAAGATCAGTTTCCACTTGGTCTTCAGAGCTGCGGCAAAGAGCTCATTCCTGGAACTATATCCCTGTGGGGCCAGGTTTACCCCATCTCTCCCAGACACCCAGGCCATATTGGCCTATATCCAAGAGAATCTGGAAAGTGGATTCATCCGGCCCTCCTCTTCTCCGGCAGGAGCTAGGTTCTTCTTCTTCGTCACAAAGAAAGACAGATCCTTCAAGCCATACATAGACTAATGTGGCCTGAATGCTATTACTAAGAAGGACCATTATCCACTACCTCTAACAGCGGAGCTCTTTGATCGCTTACAGGGTGCCAAGTTATTCACGAAATTGGACCTCAGTAGTGCGTACAACCACATCCACATCAAGGCTGGCATGGAATGGAAGACTGCGTTTAACACCCACAATGGACACTATTAGGGATGTGAATCGTTTTTCAACGATTAAAATTATCGTCCGATAATGTTTATATCGTCTTAAATCGTTATAGAACACGATACAATAGAAATTCTAACGATTTATCGTTAAAAATCGTTAAATCGTGTTAGTGCGCACTAACTCGAGTTAGTGCGCACTAACTCCCCGTTAGTGCGCACTAACTCGATTTAGTGCGCACTAACTGAAAATGATACAAATAAACACTTTCCAGGTCACTGAAGGTCAGTTAGGAATGAATATGTGTTCCTATTGGCTGGCTGCCCTCTTATCTATTGATATTACCAAGGTTACCACTGAGGTGATGGTTGGGGGGATGGGAAATGGAACTGGAAACTAACGAACACCAACAGAAAATGAAACAAAGTGTTCACACTTCCCAGGTCAGTAAAGGTCACTTAGGAATGAATATGTATGTATGTATTCCTATTGGCTGGCTGTGCTCTTATCTATTGATGTTACCAATATGGTTGGGGGGATGTGAAATGGAAACAGTTGGAAGCTTGACAAAAAAAGTAATGTAATGATCAGCACTCACGTGACTAGAACTTGTTTGTTTATTATTTTTGTTAGCAGGCACCTGAAATGCTAGTGCATGTTGAATTTGCCAATCACTGTGCATTTTAGAAAGGTGGTCCTGGCTGGAACTGTACACAGTTCAAATATATGTAATTGATTGTTGGTAAGTGTATTTTTAAGTAGCCACACTGGCACCAGTATGTTTTACTTTTCCTCCTACTTAACTCACTAGCTCAGCTTTGTAAGAAGGGCTTCTCTGCTTGTGTGTTGTTTTTGTTTGGTGTGAGGAGAGCAGAAACATCAGATCTTTATTCAATCTACTACAGTCATCTCTTACAGTGCCCTATCCCTATTAATACCAGGAGTGTTGTGATCTTCCTGCACACAGTGCCCTAACCCTGATACCAGTCTGAGACAGCTCCCTCCCTGCATTACTAGTGAGAGGCTGGCTTCACAGACAGGGGGGAGCTGCCTGACCCTCACTCCTGACTTCCCCCATGTCCCAGCTAGTGAATGGTGTGTGGGTGAGGGGGGGGGGGGGGGAGGATGGTGAAGTCTGAGACAGCTCCCTCCCTGCATTACTAGTGAGAGGCTGGCTTCACAGACAGGGGGGAGCTGCCTGACCCTCACTCCTGACTTCCCCCATGTCCCAGCTAGTGAATGGTGTGTGGGTGAGGGGGGGGGGGGGGGGGAGGATTGGTGAAGTCTGAGACAGCTCCCTCCCTGCATTACTAGTGAGAGGCTGGCTTCGCAGACAGGGGGGAGCTGCCTGACCCTCACTCCTGACTTCCCCCATGTCCCAGCTAGTGAATGGTGTGTGGGTGAGGGGGGGGGGGGGGGATGGTGAAGTCTGAGACAGCTCCCTCCCTGCATTACTAGTGAGAGGCTGGCTTCACAGACAGGGGGGAGCTGCCTGACCCTCACTCCTGACTTCCCCCATGTCCCAGCTAGTGAATGGTGTGTGGGTGAGGGGGGGGGGGGAGGATGGTGAAGTCTGAGACAGCTCCCTCCCTGCATTACTGGTGAGAGGCTGGCTTCACAGACAGGGGGGAGCTGCCTGACCCTCACTCCTGACTTCCCCCATGTCCCAGCTAGTGAATGGTGTGTGGGTGAGGAGGGGGGGGGGGAGGATGGTGAAGTCTGAGACAGCTCCCTCCCTGCATTACTAGTGAGAGGCTGGCTTCACAGACAGGGGGGAGCTGCCTGACCCTCACTCCTGACTTCCCCCATGTCCCAGCTAGTGAATGGTGTGTGGGTGAGGGGGGGGGGAGGATGGTGAAGTCTGAGACAGCTCCCTCCCTGCATTACTAGTGAGAGGCTGGCTTCGCAGACAGGGGGGAGCTGCCTGACCCTCACTCCTGACTTCCCCCATGTCCCAGCTAGTGAATGGTGTGGGGGTGGGGGGGGGGGGGAGGATGGTGAAGTCTGAGACAGCTCCCTCCCTGCATTACTAGTGAGAGGCTGGCTTCACAGACAGGGGGGAGCTGCCTGACCCTCACTCCTGACTTCCCCCATGTCCCAGCTAGTGAATGGTGTGTGGGTGAGGGGGGGGGGGGGGAGGATGGTGAAGTCTGAGACAGCTCCCTCCCTGCATTACTAGTGAGAGGCTGGCTTCACAGACAGGGTGGAGCTGCCTGTCCCTCACTCCTGACTTCCCCCATGTCCCAGCTAGTGAATGGTGTGTGGGTGAGGGGGGGGGGGGGTGGATGGTGAAGTCTGAGACAGCTCCCTCCCTGCATTACTAGTGAGAGGCTGGCTTCACAGACAGGGGGGAGCTGCCTGACCCTCACTCCTGACTTCCCCCATGTCCCAGCTAGTGAATGGTGTGTGGGTAAGGGGGGGGGGGGGGGGAGGATGGTGAAGTCTGAGACAGCTTCCTCCCTGCATTACTAGTGAGAGGCTGGCTTCACAGACAGGGGGGAGCTGCCTGACCCTCACTCCTCCGGGGTATTGTGATCTTCCTGCACACAGTGCCCTATCCCTGATACCAGGGGTGTTGTGATCTTCCTGCATGCAGTGCCCTATCCCTATTAATACCAGGAGTGTTGTGATCTTCCTGCATGCAGTGCCCTATCCCTATTAATACCAGGAGTGTTGTGATCTTCCTGCATGCAGTGCCCTATCCCTGATATCGGGATGTGTGCAAGAAGATCACAACACCCCCGGTATCAGGAATAGGGCACTGTGTGCAGGAAGATCACAACACCCCTGGTATTAGGGATAGGGCACTGTGTGCAGGAAGATCACAACACTCCTGGTATTAATAGGGATAGGGCACTGTGTGCAGGAAGATCACAATACCCCTGGTATCAGGGTTAGGGCACAAGTTCTAGTCACATTGACTGATCACATTACTTGTTTTGTCAAGCTACCAACTGTTTCCATTTCCCATCCCCCATATACTGTCAGTAGGAAACTTGGTAACATGAATAAATAAGAGGGCAGCCAATAGGAATACATATTCATTCCTAAACTGACCTTAACTGACCTGAAAAGTGTCAAATTGTATCATTTTCAGTTAGTGCGCACTAACTCCCAGTTAGTGCGCACTAACTCGAGTTAGTGCGCACTAATCGGAAAAAACGATTTTTAACTATTTTTTAACTAAAAAATCGTGCCTAAGACGATTTTCTTGCCCTGCCACACGATTTCTATCGTTAAGACGATATGGAAAACGATTCACATCCCTAGACACTATCAGTATTTGGTCATGCTCTTTGGGCTTTGCAATGCCACAGCAGTTTTCCAGAAAATGGTCAATAAGATCTTTCACAATCTGTTGTACATCTGGGTGAATGTATGCCTGCATGACATATTGATCATTTCTCAGACCTTGAGTTTCCATCATAGAGATGTTTGCACCATCCTGCAATGCCTGTGATATAATAACCTCTATGCCAAACTGGAAAAAATGCCTCTTTGAAGAAGAGGAACTTCCCTTCTTCAGGTACATAGTCTCACGAGATGGATTTTGGATGGAGCCAGCCAAGGTAAAAGGCATCATGGACTGGTCTCACCCAGTGGGGTTCTGGGTCTTACAAAGATTCCTGATGTTTGCTATTTATTACCACCAGTTTATTCCAAATTACTCCTCCTTGGCAGCCCCTCTTACTGCCCTTACCTGCAAGGGTGCTAACACCAAAGACTGGCTGCCAGAGGCTACTGAGGCTTTTCAGAAATTAAAGAGTCTTTTCTGACAAACCTTGTCTATGTCACTCAGATCCCACATGACTCTTCATTTTAGTGGTGGATGCTTCTATTCTGGGGGTAGGGGCTATCCTCAGCCAACAAACTCCTAAAGGTATACATCGTCTGTGTTCCTTCTTTTCTAAGAAGTTCTCTTTGGCCAAACACAACTTACAGCATTGGAGATCGAGAGCTCTTGGCAGTCAAACAGGGTCTTGAGGAATGGTGCCATATTCTCAAGGGGGCTCAACACCACATCACTATATACATGGACCACAAAAACCTTGAACGTCTACATCAAGCCCAGCAGCTCAATTCTAGACAGGCCCATTTGTCCTTGTTCTTTGTTCACTTCAATTTTGAGTTACAATATCACCTGGCACTCAAAAATCAATGAGCAGCCACCCTCTCTGGTTCTTTCCAGACCGAAGAAGTTCCAGAACCTCCTAGGCACATCATCAATCTGCTAATTTACTCCTGGCCGTTATGGCACCTCTTCCTCCAAGGAAATGGTAGATCCTTCCAGATTGCGTGAGAAATGGGCCCAAGACCCCCATGTAGCAGGACACCCTGGATGGGCTTGTACCCTTGAACTGCATCAATGGCATTTCTGGTGGCCCCAAATGAAGTAAGATGTCAAGGCCTATGTTGACGCGTGTTCTACCTGCACACAGCAAAAAGCTCTGCATGGCTAACTCTGGGGGCTGTTACAGCCATTGCCAGTCCCCAGTGAATCCTGGACCCTCTTGCCCACGAACTTTATCGTGGACTTCCTCATTTCTAACTGTGCCACTGTTGAAAAGTAGAAAATACAAACAAAATACAAACAAAAAACATATTTGAAAGTTAGAATGTAAAAAACCGAATGAAGAGGAAGATATAATTGGCATCTCAGAGATGTGGAAGAAGGAGGAAAACCAATGGGACAGTGTGATACCAGGTACAAATGATGTCACAATGATAGTGTGGATCAAATTGGTGGGGTGGGGGGTGGTATTATATGTTAAGGATAGCATAGAGTCAAACAGAATAAAGTTCCTGCAGGAGATTAAATGCACTGTGGAATTTTTATGGATAGAAATCCAATGTGTGATGGGGAAGAGTATAGTGTTGGGGCTATAGTACTGTCCATCTGACCAGAATGAACAGACAGATGACATAATAAAAGAAACAGGGAAGCTAACAAATTTGGCAGCATAGTAATTATAGGAGAATTCAATTACTCCAATATTGACTGGGTAGATAGTACATCAGGACATGCTAGGGAGGTAAAGTTTCCAAATGAAATAAATAATTCCTTCATGGACCAGCTGATCCAGGAAATGATGAGAGGAAGAGCTATTTTAGACCTAATAGTGGAACACAGGATTTGGTGCAAAACGTAATGATAGTAAGACCACCTGACAATAGTGATTATAATAGAGATGTGAATCGGAACCGGAATCGGTTTGGATTCCGGTTCCGATTCACATCGTGGGGTTTTTTTCGTCCGGCCCGATTGCAGTTTTGTTTATCGGCTGCGCCCGAGCCAATAAACAAAAAACCCACCCCGACCCTTTAAAACTAATCCCTTTGCTTCCCCCACCCTCCGACCCCCCCAAAAAACATTTTACAGGTACCTGGTGGTCCAATGGGGGTCCCGGGAGCGATCTCCCACTCCCGGGCGTCGGCTGCCACTAATAAATATGGCGCTGATGGCCTTTGCCCTTACCATGTGACAGGGTATCCGTGCCATTGGCCGGCCCCTGTCACATGGAGGGAGCACTGGATGGCCGGCGCCATCTTTAAAAATGGCGCAAGATGGCGTGGGCCATCCAGTGCTCCCTCCATGTGACAGGGGCCAGCCAATGGCACGGATACCCTGTCACATGGTAAGGGCAAAGGCAATCGGCGCCATTTTTATTAGTGGCAGCCGACGGCCCGGGAGCGGGAGATCGCTCCCGGGACCCCCACTGGACCACCAGGTACCTGTAAAATGTTTTTTGGGGGGGTCGGAGGGGGGGGGAAGCTAAGGGATTAGTTTTAAAGGGTCGGGGTGGGTTTAGGGGTTATTTTTGTGTGCCATTTTTCCTGCCCTCCCCCAAAATGATAAGAGAACCCCCACGAACAATATTGTGGGGTTTTCCTATCGTTTTGGGGGAGCCCCCGATTTCTGATGATTTTGAAAATATCGACAATATTTTCAATTGTCCGAAGCCCGATTCACATCCCTAGATTATAATGTGATTAAATTTGACTTAACTGATGGGAGAACATTACGGAAAACTATTGGTCTAGCATTTAACTTTCAAAAGGGGGACTGATAAAATGAGAAAAATAGTTTTAAAAAAACTGTAAGTTGCAGCTGCAAAATTTACATCAGGCATGGACATTGTTTAAAAATATCATCTTGGAAGCCCAGACCAGATATATTCTATGCATTAAAAAAGCAGAAGAAAGGCCAACCAACTATCAGCATGGTCAAAGATGAAGTGAAAGAGGCTATTATAGTCAAAAGAACTTGTTTCAAAATATTGAAAGAGGACTCAAATAAAGAAAATAGAAAAAGCATAAGCACTGGCAAGCTAGATGCAAACACTGATAAGGTAGGCAAAAAACACATTTGAAAAAAAGCTTGCCATGGAAGTGAAAACTCATAATAAAAACTTTCTCAAATACATCTGAAGCAGGAAGCCTATCAGGGAGTTGGATATACTGTTGGATGATCAAGGAATAAAAGGGACACTTAGGGAAGACAAGGCCATAGCTGAAAGACTAAATTAATTCTTTGCGTTGGTGTTTTGTTTACTGAGGAGGATGTTGAGGAGGTACCCATGATGGGAATGGTATTTAATGGTGATGATTTGGAAGAACTGAAACAAATCACAGTGAATTTGGAAAATGTAATAGGGTAAATTGACAAACTAAAGATTTGCAAATAACCTGAACAGATGGTTTACACCTCAAAGTTTTGAAAGAGCTAAAAATTGAAATTGCAGATCAATTACTAGTAATTTTTAATCTATCGCTAAAATAATCTATTGAATCTGAAGACTATAGGGTGGCCAATGTAATGACAATCTTTTTTTTTTTAATTCTTTATTTATCATTTTTTGATTTACAAATCTGGAAAATAATTTCACACTTAATTCTAATAACCATTAAGGCATTATTTCATACAGAAGTCATTATATTACAAATTAAATTAGGATATTTTCAGTTTGTAAATTCAGGGGCTGGGTGACAGTCTGCAGTAACACCGATGCTATCAATGCCAGTGCACAAATGCTCTGCATCTTATCATCTAGGGACTCCTGGATTCTTCTGTCCAGTTTCTACTTAAAAATTGCAAATGCCAGCACAGACTGGGTAAGCAGGTCAGAGGCCACATCTTCCTAGAACACGAGAGGTGAATCATTGATTGACACATGGAATATAGGAGACTTTGGTGATTCTTGGGGCTGTAGTGAGGATGCGCTCTCCACCCCATGGGAATGTTTTGGGGGATTTATGGAAGCCGCCAGAATGTCCACACTTCCAGCATCATATATCTAATTGCTCTCCTACCCCACACGGGCTCCCTCGCCGATCGTGAGACCGCTTCCGGCGCACTTACCGTCCGTCCAGGGCCCGACTCAACCCGGCCCCCTCCTCGCTGCAGCCAATTAGCCACGAGACGCAGCGCCGATGACAAAGACCCGCGACACCGCAGCACGATAAAGGCAGGCCCTCCTCTCGGCTTGGTCCTTTTCCGCGATAAGCGAAGCTCTTCTCTTCACCGGGCAGTGTAGCTGAAACAAGGGCCTGCACAATCGGCGCTGAAGCCCGTTGGGGTAAGGCTTTCTAATTGCTCTCCTACCCCACACGGGCTCCCTCGCCGATCGTGAGACCGCCTCCGGCGCACTTACCGTCCGTCCAGGGCCCGACTCAACCCGGCCCCCTCCTCGCTGCAGCCAATCAGCCACGAGACGCAGCGCCGATGACAAAGACCCGCGACACCGCAGCACGATAAAGGCAGGCCCTCCTCTCGGCTTGGTCCTTTTCCGCGATACAGCGAAGCTCTTCTCTTCACCGGGCAGTGTAGCTGAAGCAAGGGCCTGTACTTTTTTTGATGCGCACAGCAGGCAGGCATTAATAGATCACAGTTAAGTGTGCGTCTAAGACGCACATTTTTTTTTTTTGCATCGGGAGTCAATGCCTAATAGCCTCATTCACATGCATTCGCTATTAGATTCACTCCGCGTTGGACGCGCGTTGAATATGCGCTAATCCCCTTATTGCATCACGGGATTGATTAGCGCCTATTCTACCCACGTCCGACTACAGATTAAGAGTACGCTCGGCTCAGCGTACCATATTGCATCGGCCCCAAAGTGTGAGAATGTCCATCCTGCTTATCCTCAGAGCATAGGAGATACTTAGGCAAATGGGTAGCTGCCTGGACTTACCTCTGCTCAGAGCAGTACAGTCAGGGACATATTGGCCTATCGGGGGATTGGGTGGTCAAAGTGGTCACATGTTAATAGGAGGTAGTGTGTGACCTCTATTGTGGCTTGGTGAATGGCTGAGAAGAGCCACTGCTGGATCCTGTTCAGTGGCTCCAAAACTGGAGAAGAGAGGTGGCAGGTCACCGCTAGAGCCCAGATCGCCGGTGTCTAAAGAAATAACAAAGAAGCTGCAGGCTGCCATCTAAGCCCAGACCCATGGTGAACAAAGAAGAAACAGAGAGGCTGCAGGCGGCCATCGGAGCCCAGGCTGGCGGTAGCCAAAGAAGAAACAGAGAGGCTACAGGCTGCAGGTCATTGTTGGAAGCCAGGCCGGCGGCAACCAAAAAAAAAATGAGAGAGGCTGGCGATGGCTGAAGAAAAAATGAGGTTGTGTGTGTATGTGAGAAGGAACCTGCTTTTGTGTGTTTGTGTGTGAAAGAGAGAGAGGAGGAGCCTGCTTATGTGTCTTAGAGAGAGGGAATGGGAAAAAATCTTCTTGAGAGAGAGATAAAGAGAGGGAGCTTGTTTATGTGTATGTGGTGAGGAAGGCAAAAGTTTGTACACCTCTTGCTAATTCTCGACAATCTTAGGATGACTGGAAATCAAACATTTCTAGGTATGGAGAGTATGGGATATTTTTTTTATCCGTACTAATTTTAATTATTGGGTTTTTTGATGTGTCACTGAATTACCAAAAAAAAAAAAAAATTAACATAATTTTTTTTTTTTAAATGTAAGTTTATTTATTGGATATTTTATTCATCAGCTGTTTTTAAATATTTGTTCTTTTTTAAAGTATGGTTTTACTATTATTTTTTATATTTCTTGGTTTTATTTGATGTTTTATGAGGAATAGCTCTGTGCCAAGATAGTTTTTTGTGCCATTGGGAGGGGTTTCCTAACTATCCAGTACCTGGCCCAGTGTGACCACTGCACAATCTAATCCAGAAGTGTGGATGGATTCCTGGCCTAATAAAGAGTAATGCACAGATAGAGGAGAAAAGATTAAGAGAGAAATTGCAGAGAATGTGGTGTGATTTACCATATTTAATTGTGTCATTCAATGAAACTTTATCAGTAAAGCATTATTTTGGACACTGCCTGCATGGTCCAAGTGTGATTTGTTTAGCACACAATACACAAGGCACGGCAGAAAGAGGAAACTCCAGCAGAGCTTGCTAGTCATCCCGTACTGGGACAGGAGAGGACTCCTTTCTATCCCTAGTCCGAAGGACCTACACTTTGGGATGGGAGGAGAAGGAAAAGCTAGCCAGGGTCCCTGCCCCAAAGAACTTACAAATAACTTTATGTCCCCCTCTGTACTCGACTTGTACCTTAAGGAGGGGTTACATTATACATACATAGGTTCTAACAACAGCTCATAAATTTTTTCTTACCAAATTATGACTCCTCAGTCAGCCCAAGATATTTTGTTTATCTGCCCTTATCTCTGACGCTTTAATGGCAATTGATAGGAGGGAGGAAAATAAATTAGGAGGTGTCAGTTTCAGGCATGTCTGTCTTCTCTGTATCTGATCAGGCATGCCTGGAACATGAAAAACTGTTTAAGTGAATAAAGGAATATCCAAATATCCTCCCTAAGCTTGAAAAACGCAAACGATCCTCCTGTCATCATAACTAAAATAAAGCATGATTTCGGCCGGGCAGCCGGTGTGGCTGTTTGACTAGTCTTACCCACATGGCGCAGCATTATCAGTTTATAAGAAAGTTAAATCTCCTGCGCATCGCTTACATTTGGAGCCCCCACGCTGAATTAAAGCTCACCCTGAGCTGTGCAGGCATGTCATTCCGTGTCAGTGCAGCACTTTGTAGAAAAAGGGTAGGATTTCCAGAGATGCTTGGCAGGAAGTGGGTGAGGTTTTCTTTAAAAAAAAAAAAAAAAAAAAAACAACCAGAAAGAACTGAGAGGGAGAGAGAGAGAGAAAGGTCCTGCCCAGCTGTTTGCAAAGTTGAAGATTTCCTGTTTAGCCCGCAGTGCTGAAGTTAAGTCGAGTGAGTCAGAGGGAGCTCTCGCTGCTCAGTCCGCCCATGGTGCCCGTCGGAATGCGCGGCTGCTAGCGCTCTCCCCGGAGAGGGGGGAAAAAAAGAGCCGCGTTTAGAAAAGCTGCTTTCTGCACAGAAGCCCCCCTACTTCCTCCCGCTCTTTCCTACATGCAACGGACCGATACATTTTTATTTTTATTTATGAGAACGAGAGGATTGTAAGAATGAGCGCAGAGCTAACCAAGCGTCTCTGGCTACCCTTTTTCTGGTGGAGTTTGACAGCCGGCACCTTCTCTCCTCTGCCGTCGGACTGGAACCCGGGTAAGTTTCAGGTTCCAGAATTCCTTCTCGCTCTTCCCTTGTTTATTTTGGCCGGCGTTGTGTTTTGCCTTCTTTTCTATGGATGGAGGGGTGGGGGGAAGTGGGCAATAGAAGTTTATTGAGTAACTCGCTTCGGGATAGAAGTTTTCTGAATCACTTGACAGTTGATCCTTGGGAGGAAACAAGTGAGGGGGCGCTGCAGCCACCAAGCGAGCCTGCTAAAGTCTCGGAAAGTCCTGTGCCCCAGAGCTATACTTAGTCCCCAGCTGCTAGTGAAGGAATAAGCTGAAAGCTCTCTCTGGTGAGATTGTTTTGAGCGATTTTTTTTTTCCAATAGGTCTGATTTTAAAATCCTACTGCAACGGTCACATTTCTACAACCATTTCATCAGCTAGAAGTCTAAAACCAAAAACAATTACAAGGGAGCATGTTTACGGTTGACATCTTAGGCGATACTAGGTCGCAGTTTCTGAAAACTTATGTTCAAAAGTCAGATTTTTTATAGGGGAAAAGTTGGCTGGAGTCATTAAGCCTTTGTTACTATTGATATTAAATTGCACAGTCCAGATGTGGCCAAGTGCTAATGTGATGTGTGCAGCATTAAAATACACCATGTAGAAAACTACCCGAAAAGTTGCATTTGCTGTGCAGATAATTTACGTTGTAGAACACCCAGTCTGGGCTAGCGAGCACGGAAAACGACTGATCGTAGGGAGACCGCTGCTTAAATCGCGCAGTTACCCTGGTTCTCGGTCCGGCGATTAAAAGGCACAAAAAAAAAAAGGGCAAGGACCCAGCTGCTTTAGGGTGATGATGTGGGCATGGGGTGCTGCAGGGGGGGTGTTTGCTTCACTTGAGCATGTTGTAGAGTGTGGGAAAATGCTGCAGGCTGAGGTGAAATGCAACCTGCAGGGCCGCCTGTGAAAGTTGTAAACAGGATGGCTCGGTCTTGGGTCTCTCAGGAAATGCTGTGCTGTTGTGCACGGTGCTCCGGAAACCGCATGTGGTGTGCCCGGGGGTGGCGTTTTTTTTTTTCTGTTCAAGGTAACACCTCGCATACATCCTCCTTGCTCATTGTTCTAAGCTGTTGGTAATTTCTGCCCTGAGCTGCTTTTGGAACGGCGGCGTACGTAAATGCAAACGTTACATTCTTGCTGCTGGACTGGGCGCTTTTTGTGTGTCAGCCAGCAGCCCCAGTTTCGTCACAACAGTTCGAGGGCGAAAGTGCGTATCTCACAGTAAATCCTGGAAGTGAGAAAAAGCAATGGCTCGCCAGTGTGAAAAAATGAAGAGGGAGGGGGCACGATGCAGTTTCAGGGGCCTGTATTTGTTTTCCCATGGAATCAAGCTGCAGTTGCAAATCTGAGCTTTCCAGTGGATTTTTTTTTTTTTTTTTTAGCATCTGCTAAAGGTCCCAGAAAATTCAGACTATTATATTAAATGGCAGCAACAAAAAATCCTACTGGAGTGGTTTATGGAAACCTATCCTACCTTATAGGACTGCTGCCTTATTATTGAATGCACTATGAATGATCATTGACAACTTGCAAATTATGATGTTACATGTATTGAAAAAGCAAAACTTATGGCCCATTTTCCTTACCCCTAAACTTTACCCTTGCTTTCTTGCTGCTAAGAATCCTTTAGTGTTTGTCCATGGCTTTTTGGATTCTGATACCATTTTTACCTCCACTGCCTGACTAGGGGGCATGAAGATTGACAGTGTGTTTTAGAACCATGCACACAGATTGGTAATTTTTTCAAAGGCCTGGTCAGGGACTACACAGATGAAATCAGGCCTTATTCGGGTAGAGTGGCTGAATCCTTCTACGGGGACTTTCAGCCAGCTAAAAGTATGCATGCACTTCTGGCTTCAATAAAAAGAGATGTTTCAGGGGCTGTAACTTGACTGGTGGAGAAAATTGTGCACCTTGTCAATGTATGTAATTTATGTACCCATTGGAAATGACTTAATGTACGTGTGTACTTTTAATCTGCATAACCAGCCAAATTTCAGACACAAAACGATGCGAGTAGATTTGAAAATCAGAATAGCTTTTTGTGTGGGCTGAAAAGTATGTGTATGCTTTATTGCAAATTTCCCCCTATTATGTACTATACTGAGGTGCCTTAGTTGTTTAAAACTATACCAGTAGATACTTTTTAGTGTACCAGGTGGGGCTTCACTTGATGCAGGAGAAGCAATAAATGCTGCGGAGAATGCAAAGAGCTTGTGCAGCCTTTAAGAGCTGAGGAGTTGGAATGCATGCGCTGCCCGCACCGTGAGCCCAGTTTGGCAGAAACTGTCAGAATGCATTTATTTATTATCCAGAGGAAAAACTGAGAGCCAAGGTTCTGTGGCATGTCATTTCGAGGCCGATGTAATAACGTGCGCTCCAGCCTACATACATGTTAACGCAGGGTTGTGTGCAAATTGTGTGTACAGCTTTACTCCTGATTTATCAAGGAGTCTGGCGCACAAAATAGTAGTATGCATGCATGCATAAATTGGTGCTCCTCTATGCAAATCCCAGGAGAATCAAGGCTTTGCCTATTACGCCTCAGTGCAGAGAGGTGCATAGGCTGAACTCATGTTTTCTCAAATGCTGGAGATTTATATTCCTGGTCAGCTTCATACTGCTAGTGAATGAGGCCGAGTCTGGAGCTCGTGGTGTGTTGTGGGAGAAGTCCTATGCACACATTTTGAGTTTTCAGGCAAAAGACGCAGTTTCTGCACAGCATATTGTATGTGTGCTAAGCATTTTCAGGTTAGTGCTCTTTATTTTTAACCCTCCATGCAATAGAATACCATTAGCTGACCACATCGGGAGTGAGTTCATTTTTTTTTTTTGTTTTTTTTTGCGTGCATGTAAAGAAAACATGCGCTGAAGTTCAACGTAGGTTTTTTTTTTTTACTCTTATCTTATTGCATTGGGATATTAGTGAGTGTTTACAGGACAGATACAGTTGCTGTGTTTTCATAATGTCAGCCTTTCATGCACATGATTGAAGAAGAGCGCAATTGTATTGTCTCAAGGCTGTAGGAAATAGAACGCCTCACAGTGAAAGAGTGTCAGTATGATTTTCTAAGGATAGGTGTGATGGTCATACACTTAGAGGTGGTTCAGGACATTTTAATGAGTACAACCAAGTTGTAAGACACTAGAGACCTTCTTGTGTAGAACGATGTAGGACTGAAGCTTTGTGAAGGCTGCTAGCAAATGTGCCAGGGTATTATACCAAAGGTTTCCTGCGGGGAAGAGGGAGGCTACTCAAGGGGGATTCTTATAGCCCAAACCCACCCCCTTATCTTCTAATATAAAAACCCTCATGGCTTTTGGTTATTTAGGGGTCACTAATTCGATGCAACAGAGCAGAAAGGAGAAGACCAAACTTGGCTAGTCAAAGAATTTGACAAGTTTTGGTATGGATGGGCAATTAGAACAGCAATAGAAAGGCATTCAAGGAGCATACCTTTGCAGTCCTTTAATAATTCATTGAAATGTAGCCAAGATTACTTACTTCTTCACCGTTTATATGAGTACCGAAGTTAACATATTCTAAAATGTTCATGACTCTGGCTCGGCGCTGCAGAGGTTAATGTCATTCTCTTCCATACAGTTTTCCTGTACGGAAAGAGCAGCATTGAGAGCCCAATTAGAAAGCAGATAGTGATAGGTTGCAAAGCTATGACTTTGAAGCTGACTGGTACATGTCACACAAGAATATTGTTTTTGATTGCTTTATGCACGTGGACCTCCCTTCTAGCGGAGCTCTTTAACAGTGATATGCTACCCCTCTGCTTACGCTCTGCCAGCAATTTCTTAATGAGGAACTCTCGCCAGTTTTGCTCCATTGGTTGAGATATTTTGTTCTCATGAAATAATTTAACCCCCCCCCCCCCCCCCCCCAGGAGCCTCCTCAAGCATAAGCCATGCACTTTTAAGCAAAGGGAGCAAACACTGAATAAATCCCCACAATTCCGGATTTTATAAAACACTGTCCAGCACTGAATGGGAAATCTACACAAAAATAGCAGAGAAAGATCTTTCCAAGTAATGCACATGAAACACAAGAAGTGTCCCCAACTTGTGTATATGACACAAGGAAAACTACCTTTTCTACCAGCTGATAGGAATAAAAATGTGTCTAACCAAGCCTTACCTGCATGTTTTTACTTTTTTTTTTTATTATTCAAATACCACTATAAAGCGATATCACTAATAGCAAAGAAATCTAAACAGCCAATACACTAGTGCAGATGAAAACGTTAGGCACTACCCTTAAATTATTCCAGTGCAGGACAAGACTTCTGATGGGCAGGTAGCAGGAGAACCAGCAGGTACCATGATTCTGATCACTTGGGAAGAGGAGGGCAAGAGAACTAGTGATGTACTACAGTTTACACAGAAGTGCTCCTCAACCCAGTCCTCAGGATACACCCGGCCAGTCGGGTTTTCAGGGAATGCACAATGAACATGCATGAAAAGGGATTGGCATGCAGTGGAGGACTGGGTGGGAGCACCCCCTGCTTTTACAGTGCATCTGAAGTCCTTTCTTATTGATCATCATTCCCTCCACATGCAGGTAAGGTGGTGAGTAACACAGTTCAGGCTCCTGTTAGCTGCCCTCTGAGACACAATGCAAGTCTTATCTTGGTGAGCCACACCTAGCTGACAAAAAAAACAAAACAAGTGACTTGCAGGCAAAGAGCTAATCCACCCCTACCTTAATGAAACTGTGTGTATGCATGCCCTCATAGGCTACAAACTGTAAACAAGAAAATCCCAAGCGTCTCTGCTGCTTTTGCAGTGCCCTCCAGCCGGGAAATCGCTTTAGGTGCAGAATCTGGTCCCTGGGGGAGAATGGCTGTTTTTATCAATAGGAAAAACAAACGCATGCCCTGATGCCAGTAAGTGGTCGCATATTTGTTACTGGGTTTATGAGCTAGGGTATTAGAGTTACACTGTGAAGAAGCAGTATGGGACACTTACAGGGGAATTTTAAACGGAGCACGCGTGCGCCCATAAATGCACATATTGGGCACCACAAAGAAAAATACGCTTAATTTTAGATCGTGCATGCAAGTACACGTGTTTTCATTTAAAATATCCCTATTATGTGTGGAGCCTTTACACACTTACCGACCAGAGAAGCAATTTGACACTCTGATTATCTTTCACTGTAAGAGAGGCACTTTCAACTCAGGGTGGGTTTTGGGGGGTGGTGTTACATTGGTCTGCCTAGGGCGCAAGGGTCTGTGACTCTTCTAACACCCCCCCCCCTGAAAACCCACCCTTAGTTGAAAATGCCCCCTTACGGTGGGAGATATATAGAGTTTGAGACTCCCCCCCCCCGTGTTCAAGATCCCTCTGGCCCCTCGTCAGGACAAGTAGTAAGGATACACAGGTAACATGGCGCATGTTGCCATGTTCAGCCTTGCAAAATTGGGGGTTGCACATGTAAGCTTCTTTATTCTTGTTGCGTGTGCAGATATCTAGGCGCGTACTTCCCGACTTCTTAAAAATTGCGATGCTTGCGCTCGGCCCACATACATGTGTATGGGGCCATTTTTGTGCGAGCAAAGCTTTTAAAATCTGTTAGGCTTTCTTCAACATTAAAACAAGAGGTGGACTGAAAACTCATGACTATGGATATCCAGCAAGGCCCCTGCTCAAAGTCCAAGTACCTGTCCACGGTTGGGATTATGGCAATTGCAGTCAAAAACTGAAAAGAAAAAAAAAATCAGGGATGATCATGGATAAATTAACAACGGATTTGATTCACATCTGCCCCTTTGGGCTTCCATTTGGCAAACAGCAACTAAATATCAGGTTTGCCCAAATATCTACACTGATAAAAGAGGCTATTTGTCTTCAGTGCTTACTGTTATATTATTTGTGGGTGGGCACAAAAAGACTTGGAGCCTCTGCTTTCTCTTATTGGACTGCACTCCAGCCTCACCTCCAAAAGGGTTATTATTTACCTGCCTAGTATATAAATTTTATTCACTTCCCTGTTGCCTCTCGCCCAAACAGATCACCTACTAATCACAGCAAAATGTCTCGTGTTATGATCCTGGAAGTGTACCCCTGTTCCGAGGTAGAGTTAGCGCTACCCCAAAAGGGGTTCAGTCCTTTTAGGTCTCTACTGTCGGTGGGCAAGGCCTGAAGATGTAGATGATGAAAGAAGACTTCACCCTGGAGACTCGTGATTCTCCCAGGAGGAGCCCGTAGGAACCCGGCCGCTGGGACTTAGGAGACTCACCGAAGACTGATTGTAGGTCTGGATGCAGGCGCCTCCTGCAGGTCGTGGATTCCAGATGGCTGGCACCTCCAGCAGGTCGTAGACAATCCAGGAGTGGGAATCGCAGGATAGTCAAGAGCCGGTCCAAGGGTCGTAAGCCGATCCAGAAGCGAATTAGGAGAATGGTCCGAAGCCAGTCCAGGATCAAATCAGGAGAATGGTCCGAAGCCAGTCCAGGATCGAGCCAAAAAGATCACCGCAGCCGGTCCAAAGGTCAAGAGCCAAGAAGTCAGTCCAACAGAAAGTAGGAGCGGGACGTGGAGCGGAACGGAACCAGGAACACGAAACACAGGCAAGCTCCCTCCAGAGCCTCAATACCAAGGCAAGGTCTGAGGAGCAGACCTTGCCTTAAATATCCAGAAACAGGAAGGAGTCCAGAGGAGGAATCACAATGACTTCCTGTCATTGTTCCTTTAAATTTAGCAGACAGCTGCGCACATGGCCCTAGTCTTCCCCAGAGGGGGGCGGAGCCAACCCAGCCAAAGAGGAGCCATGCAGCCGGACGCCGTCAGCGGCAACGGCCATGAAGAAAGTGCGGGGAAGGACTGTCTGTGCCTACCGGAGCCTGGGGGATTGTCTAACCCCGCGGATAGGCACTTGCCCTGGTCATGGTCTGCAGCGACCGGTGTCGATGATGGTCGGTCCCGGCCATGGACTGTCGTGGCCGGTGACCATAACAGTCTCGTGTGGCCATGTAGCTAACCATGTAACTGATTCTCTAAGGGTTTTTTCCCCACAGACACAAAATGGGAGAAAAGCCTTAATTTATTTATTTATTTATTTATTTATTTATTTATTTGTTTACAATCTTTTCTATACCACCGCTAAGTTATCTACCATCACAACAGTTTACATGTTGGCACATAAATTAATGTATGTAAAAGCGTACTATAGTACATACTAACAAGTGCCGTCAAGGGTTCAGTTACAATATATCATTAAAGACAATCAATTGTTTAGTGAAGTAGGTCATGACCGAGTGTACCAGTAAGGTACTGCTGACAGGTAAAATTCATTATTCATAGTGTTACAATTATGTTTATAGTGATGTGGAGTTCATAGACCACTCTACTGCGCATTCCTAAGTGTTGTATGTCGGTACTCTTCTGCCTATTCCTGAATATTTTCTATTTTCCCGTCTCTTTATAAAATGCTTGTTTAAAAAGCCATGTTTTCAAACTTTTCTTAAATGTCTTGAGATCTCTTTGTAATCTGATCTCTGTAGGCATTGTGCTTCAAAGTGTGGGGCCTGCTAATAAGGCCCTTTCTCTCACTTGGGTTAATCTTGCCGTTTTTACTGAAGGAATAGCTAAGAGTGCTTTATTTGCTGATCGAAGGTTTCTGTGTGGGACGTGTACTCATAATGCTGTGTTTAGCCAGTCCAATTTTTCATCATGTATTAGTTTATGTATGGTACATAAGGTTTTGTATTTAATTCTGTGTTCAATAGATAACCAATGTAATTCTGCCAGGGTTTCAGTTATATGGTCCCTCTTCCTTTTTCCGGTTAGTATTCTAGCTGCTGTATTTTGAAGTATTTGAAGTGGTCTTAATGTTGTATTTGGGAGTCCTAGTAGAAGGGCATTACAATAGTCCGTGCTGGAGAAAACTAGTGCCTGTTGAACTGTTCGGAAATCAGTTAGTGTTAGTAGAGGTTTCAGTTTTCTGAGTATCATGAATCTGGCCCCATATTTCCTAACCAAGGTCAGGAAATATTTCTTCACGGAGAGGGTGGTAGATGCCTGGAATGCCCTTCCGGAAGAGGTGGTGCAGATGTAAACCGTAAACGAATTAAAAAAAAAAAAAAAAAAGGCATGGGATAAACACTAGGGATCCCTAAAGGCTAAGTTGGAAATGAAAAAAAAGGGTACATGAGGGGTAACCAGCATGGAGCAGCAGCTGCTACCCCTAACAGAAGGCAAGGGGATTACTACCCTTAACCAATTAGCTTACATGATACAACTGCAGCATCGCTCTCCACTTCGACTGCAGGAAGGAAAAAAAGGTAAACTGGATTCAACGCTGGACCCTGGCTTTTGTTGTCCAGGTTAATGATACACAGACGTTAGCGGAAAAGCACAGGACTGCTTCTATAGCCAAGTCCAAAAGGAATGCACGTGCAAGCAGCAGCACTGTCTGAATGATCAGGAAGGCTGCTCACCACGTAAAAATGCTGCTAGCAGTAATTTTGTTCTGGGTTTGACATTTTCTTGGTTTTGATTGTACACATTGCTATACTTAACATAAGGCTTGGGTGGAGGTAACCTGCACGGAGCGGCAGTTACTACCATAAGAAGCTTTCTGGGCAGACTGGATGGACCATGTGGCCTTTATTTCTCTGCTGTTATTACTGTGCCACCATGTTATTTCCATAGGCTGAGAACTGTAAAATGTAATTTATTTTCCTTCCATGGAAAGTGAGGGGAGCCGGGCCACACCGCCCATTTTACTCTATCCCGTTCCATTGCATGGAATAAGAAAAAAAAAAAGTGTCAGGAAACAGCTGGAGCAGTTCTTTGCTGCTTTTTTAATTTTTTAAAAATCTTTATAACTTTTTCAATACATATAAGTATTTGGTCATCAGGAAACATGTATAATCCACATGAAATCTCACTATTCGACAACAAAAATAAGAAATACAAATCCATGGGTTATACCAAATCTTAATACAACTCACCAAAGGGGGGCAATATATATGAGGAGTACTAGGAAATATTGAGAAGAAAAAGCATTATCCTGACTTACAGAGCTACCTTATATATTGCTGCTTTTAAAGAGACAGTATCCTGCTCATCACAGTAAATAGCAGCACTTCCCTGTTAGAAAATGAGGCTTTGACAGTTCCTACTTATCTGGCAAACACCCCAACTCACTTAATTGCACAGGTGCCTGTCCTCCCATCCTCACATTCACTCTATGCACCTGCCCCAGGCACCTAAAGGTGGGTGGGCCAAACCAAGGAGTCTGGTTTGATTCTAAGAGGCAAATTAACACATCCACAGATTATTGCTGTGAGATTATTCTGGTGTGAGATTATTGCCGTGAGTATGAGCAGCATCAGATGAGTCAACAAAGATTAGTGTGACTTGGCTTACTATTGTTTAATTTTATTGGTCTATGTTTTGGTGATACACTGGGAAAGGATGTTGTGTAATAGCGAGACTCTCTCTTTTGCGCAGTATTCCTCAATTTTTTGCCATATGAGCTGTTCCCCCTACCTACTAACATCAAATGATGTCCAAGGCCCTTTCCCTCCCTGCATGCACTTAGGTTTATAACATTTAATAAAGTAATTATTATTTCAGCATCTCTTATTTTGTTATCTTACCCACTGCACCCTCTCTGGTTTTTAATACATACAGAATCATTCCAGGTTTCTTATTGGCTGGTCTCTGTTTCCAGCTTCAGTCCGTCCCCTGTCAGGAAGCCTGCAGGGAACAGGAGAGGAGGGGTTAGGGTAAACCTCCAGCAAACAGACTGCAGGCAGCAGGTGTGTGTGTGTGTGTGTGTGGGGTCACTGAAAAGGGGCCTGCAACACACACCCAACTCTACCTGCAGCTGTGATTCAAGGGTTTGGGACTCAGCTGAGGCTTGAGTGTGGGTACACAAGTCAGAGAGCTGTGACTAAGAGGAGTGGGTGGGAGCAAAGAGAGTGCTGGAGTTGGAGAGGAAGAATGCTGGGATTCATCCCTGGAAAGGGGATGGAGCAGAGAAAGATGGCCTGCATTATTCCTTCCCCCCTCCCCCAATCGCTAATCGGCAGCAATCCCAGAGTGACCCCCGACTCAAAAGTTCCCAGGTATGCGTACCCGCATCTAGTCAGCCACCACACACACACACACACAACCGTAGCAGGTGTAGAACATGGGAAGGTGACATTTTCCAGAAAAGGAAGTTCAAGGACAAGGGGTCGTGATCTGAAATTGCAGGGAGGAAAACGCAGAGGAAACAGGAGAAAATGCTTCTTTATGGTAAGGATGGTGGCTGCCTGGAGGGCACTTCCAGCCAGCAGAAGTACTCATCATAACCAAAACCATGACAGAATCCAAGCGTGCTTGGGACAGGTAAAGATGAAAGTGGTAGGAGCAAGGCTGGGAGGTTGTATTGTTGCAAGCAGCGCACCGTCATTCCACGAGGAAGAGCAGAGACAAAAGGAGTGGAGGAATGAAGGAAGCACCAGCTAGTGACACCGCTGGCCCACAGCATAGCCAGATGGCAGTTAAAAGGCTGCAACTCCCCAGAAACCTACCGGATCAATGCCGACAGGTTGGTGGTAACCAGGTAGTGACCACAAGGCCATAGAGATGTAGGCGGCCAGATGTTTGGCATCAGCCTTACTAGCTTCTTGCAACTGTATAGATTGTTCCAAAGCTTGTCGATCAGACATGGGTGGAAGGGTCTGGATGTTGGATTAAGTAGAGAAACTTGTGTGCTCCTCTACCCAGGATGGTAGAGAACCAAAGAGGAAGACAACCAAAACCGAATTACATAAGGTGTGTTATCTTACACTCAGTCAAGCTTCTGAAGCTATCAGCAGGACCCAGTGATCTTTATCTGCTGTCATCCATTATGTCTTTATTTATTTTTTATTCTTTTTATTTTGCGTGCATTTGCATTCACCGTTGGAGGGAGGTAGTGGTGTCCCAGCTCCTCTTGGTAGGGAGGGGGTTGATCCTTTGCCTGCCTCCAGGGAACCTATGCCTGCTGCTGCTCCTAGAAATAGAGCAGCAGTATTGTCAAGGTAAGGATGAAAGAGAGGAAAAAAAAAGGACTGCCTGGATGCTTCACTGCCAGAAGGTACGAAGTAGAAATGAAGATATCACGGAGAACTGCACCTCCAGCAGGAAGCATCACCTCTGCAGAGCAAATCCCAAGGAATACGTAGCATGTCTGCATCCACTGGTGATGCATCTTAACTAGACGAGAAAATGGCCCTTTGGAGATGCCTCTGCAGAGTCTGGATATTCAGAGAAAAGAGAAAAAGTGCAAAGAAAGTCAGGTAGAGGGGGATAATAGTTATATATAGTAGCATGAGTAAAGAATTGTGAGGCATATGCACAGAAATTAACAGAAGCACAGTGTACTCAAGCAGCATGACACACTACTCAAGGAGCACAGAAAAGGCAGGTGACTTTTTATTGCATTCAATAAAGGGCCGAATCCAAAACACAGAAAGAGGAAAAGACAATGGCACCCACACTTTCATAACAGAGAGGGGCAGAAGGAGGGAGCATGATAAGAGAACACAGCAAAACCATGCCAGTGTCTGCCACATGAAAAAACACACAAAACAAGGTGTTGTGCTGCAGAATGACAGGCTAGATCACTTTAACCAAACAGCTAGTCCTTAAGCCCTCAGGACTCTGTGGGTCCTTCATCCGTCAGGGACGCACCTTGCAATCTCCTGGTACCTATGAGACAGAGAACCTCGTGCTGGCAATGGCTCAGGAATAAGGTGGTAATGGAGTACAGGATAGTTTGTACAACATAACAAAGAAGACTCCTTACCAGACTAAGTCTAACAAATGCAAAGCCAAGTACTAGTCTAGAAAAAAAAGACTCGCTTCCTTTCTGCCAACTTATTTTGAACCCATCCACAACGTATTCAAACCTTCCCCTTCTCACACAGAAAGATAAGAAGCAAAACATAGTTGCTGGAACTGGGGGAAGCTTACTAGAGAGAGTCTTCTTCAACCCAATATCACTGAAAGAACCAGCTGGAGGGGAAGGCTGCTGGATGCCGGCTGCAAGCATCTGAGCTGCTGACCAGGACACTGGCCATTGCTGGCTCTCAGTTGGAAAGAGCCTGTGATTCTGGCAGCTCCACTGCTAGAATGGAACTATATTATCAGAATGTAAACGATCTGGGTCTGTTGGTAATGCCTAGGTACACAGACAGACAGGAATATGGTACTCCTTTTGTGATCACAAACAACAGTCTTTAGAGAAGGAGCATGAAAAGTTTGTTTTGTTTATTTATTTATTTTAAAACTCTGCTATACCGTCGTTAAGTTAGCTAACCATCACAACAGTTTACAGAAAGGCACGATAATGAAAAATATGAGTGGTATAGATTACAAATTACTCATGTGCTATCATAGTACGGTAACAATTTAATACAATAAACTATGTGTGTAAGTTAAACCTGTTTGTTTGTTAGGAACATATTAGGCAGTTTGAAATTAACATTAATATGCATTTGTGGGTTAAGAATAACAGCTTCTAGTTTGGTGCGTCCTTATCAATCAACTGTGTTTCTCCTTCTCTTTATCTTTATAAAAAGCTTGTTTAAAAAGCCAGGTTTTCAGATTAGTTTTGAATAATTTCAGATTTGTCTGTAGTCTTATTTCGAGTGGCATGGTGTTCCATAGCACAGGACCAGCCAGCAACAGTGCTCTTTCCCTTATTTGCGTGAGACGTGCTGATTTGACAGAGGGGACAGTTAGTAGAGCCTTATTAGCAGATCTCAGGTTTCTTTGTGGGACATGTACGCGCAGTGCAGTGTTAAGCCAGTCTGCTTTTTCATCGTGGATTAGTTTATGAATTATAGATAGTACCTTATATTGTATTCTTTGTTCAATTGGAAGCCAATGTAATTCGGCAAGTGTTCCTGTAATGTGGTCACTCTTTTTTTTTTTTGCCAGTCAAAATTATAGCAGCTGAATTTTGCAGTATTTGCAGTGGCCGAATCATAGATTGTGGTAGTCCTAAAAGCAGGGAGTTACAATAATCTGTGCTTGTGAATATCATTGCCTATAGAACTGTGTGAAAATTGTTTAGCATTAGTAGAGGTTTTAGTCTTCTCAGGATCATTAGTTTTGCATATCCTTCTTGTGCTCCTACCATGTGAAAGGGGCTGACCAATGGCACCGGTAGCCCCTGTGACATAAGGTCAAAGGCTATCGGTGCCATTTTGAATACCGGCAGACGATGGCGTGAGTGCAGGAGATGGCTCCTGGACCCCCCTGCTGGACCACCAGGGAGTTTTGGTAAGTCTTAGGAGGGTGGGGGGGGGGGGGGGGGGGTTGTAAATTAAATTTTAGCCGGGAAACGAATATGAATGAACGGATTGGGGGCCCCCTTGCCGAATGCAATGTATCTGCCCCCCCCCCCCCCCGACGAATACGAATTCCGAATGCAACGTATGCGGTTCCTCTGCACATCCCTAAGTGACAGCAGGAAGTGTGCAGATAAAAGATGCTATACCACTCACTGTACATGAATGTGGTGCCGAAAGTGACAGGATGCAGTGGCAGGAATGGAATTTACAAAGCCAGAACTCCCACTATCATGGCACGACTACCGGGAAGGCAGGGTGGGTGATTCAGGGATGGAGCCCTTATATGTAACAGGTGAGGTACCTTTGCCCAGCGCCCTTAGGCTTGCTGCATTGGGTTGATGTGTAGAAGGAGAGGCTCTGACAGGAATGCAGGGGCTGAGGATTACATGGTATGTGTATAGAAAAGGAGTGCTGGTCAGGGAATATCCAATGAATGCTTTTCCTTCATGGACAGGACAGCTCTGTGACTCAAGGGACAAAAAATAAAGAATGTGCAAATAATAAAAGGCGTTTGATTTTTTTTTTTTTTTACCCAAGCCAGCCTTGCAAAAGTATGGCAGTTTGCGAAGGCGTTTTCAGTTTGTTTTATGACTTTTTATAGGTGGATTGTTCTTTGGTTTTACTATATGTGTAATTGCTGGGGTTTTCCTTATTGAATCCTGTGGGGTTGGAGCAAATAAATATGTGGTGTCATGTTGGGTGCGCTGACATCGCATGTACCCTGGCATCCAACACCCGGGAAAGGGAGGGCATGGAGGCTTACTGGCGGGACTGAGGCAAGGCAGCAGGAACATATGGTCCATTCAGCCCAATGAAATCACTGGGATGACTATGCAGCTGATGATGTTATCACTGAAGGGTGACCGCATGGTCTGATGTAATCAGTGCTGGAGCCATGATTCTCCCCCTCTCTTAGAGCATGGAGGTCTGATTTTTTTTTGGGGGGGGGGAAGCAGGAAATGCAGCTGCCCATCGGGTTCTTTTAAATTTTGGGATGGAGGGAGGGGCTGAGATGGGTGGCTTGGGAGATTAAAAGCAGGAGCAACCCTTGGATCAGCCCCTAGCCTACCTGCTCTCCAGGCCACCAACATTGCAGTTTGCCACCCACCCTCCTTTGAGGATCATCTCTCCTGTGGCTATTAGATAGAATCAAATGTCTAGTTAGGAGGTTTGCACTATGCTTTACACCGCGATTCTAAACTATTACTGTGTGTACCCTCTTCCACTGAAGCAGCAGTCTGGGGCAGGAATTCCCAAGCATGGGGATGTTTTGATCTTAGGGGAGTGGGATTGAGTTACCAGAATTGTGACTGCATTGATTTCGTCAAGTTCAGAGTGGCCCTGGTGTGGCAACAGACCCGTCGTCCCAGTCAGGGACAGTGAGAGCTGTCAGCCGTGCTTGCACATGCTGCCTGGACTGGTGGCACTCAGCTGTGTTGCCTCTCAGCGAGACCAGGACTCTGCTTGTCTGCGGCAGGTCTGCTGGTCCAGATGCGATCCCTTAACACGCTCTCATTCTTCCACCTTGGGCCTCCATTTATCTTCATGGAATGACTCTGATGTGGCTCGGGTATTTAGGGTTTTTATTCTTCGATGTAATTTACTAATCTAACAAAACCATCCCATTTCTGACTCCTAAGACATTATTTGTGTGGCCTGGTGTACATTGAGATTGAAGGCACATCTCGCCCTTCCTGCAATGGATGGCCGTGGTTGCCTAAGTTACTGCCACAGAAAGCATACCAATGAGGTGCTGATGAGATTTGAGTGTGGCCAGCCATTTCTGGCTTTCAGTCTTCCTTCTGTGCTGGCCAAGCATGCTCACTGCAGTTTCCTTGCCACCATCCCTGGAGCAAATTTGCAAGGACTCAGTTTTCGCTTGATATCACCCAAGTTACTGCCACTCAGCTTTGCGTGTAACCTCCTGTAGAAGGTTTCAGTCCTGGGTTTTTTTGTTTCATTTTGTTTTGTGTTTTAACACTGCCAGACTTCCTAAATAGCAATTTGCCTCAGCCTGCTTTCCTACCTCAAACTGGGTAAATTGATCCCTATTGCGCTAGGCATAAGCACTTTGTTTAAAATGCTGTTCATTTCAATCTTTAAAAAAAATTGTATTTTATGAGAGACCTTTTTGCATCTCTACTAGATGGCCCTAGTTACCCCCTGGGGTAGAGAGCTTAGGAGAAGGGGGCGCATCAGTCACAACAGCACCTTCCCTGGGATGGTGAATGCCTGTAACGTAAGGGAGGAGGGGTGAGGCAGGCTGAGAGGATCAGGAGTGTCTTAGTGTGCTCTCCCAATTTAGGTCCCAGACTAGAATAAGAGTGAAGAGGCACAGCCCAGCCAGTTCCTTTGCAGGACAGGGCAGGATCTGAGAGGGAAAGAGAAAGAGAGAGGTTTTTTTGCCCTTTTTTCAAAGTTTTTGGAGTCTGTTCCCAGCAGACTGTGCCTTTTTCTGGGAGGTTGTTTCCCTGCTCAAGAGTCCAGGAAAGATGTTTATAGTATACCTCTTTGCTCAGACCAAGAGGAGGTTGCAGTGGCCACAAGGTTTAAAAAAAAAAAAAGGGATTTAGGATTTGCTATTTTCATGAATTTTATTCATTCACCTGAGGAGGGAAGAGGGGGTTGTTTTTTTTTTCCTTTCACCCTTCCTTATCCCAGGGCTGGAGAGCTTTAAGATGTGTTTTCCAGTGAGAGGCCTTTCCTCAAGGAAAGTCCTACATCCATCTATTTTTTGACTAGGAGTTCAAGGGAGAGAAGAGGAGTGAAGAACGTGGAGCTCCCAAGGAGTTTCCACCTGGGGCCAGGTCGGGGTGATGGGGAGTAGCCTTGGATCTCAAGTATTGAGGTAAGCAGAGCTTATCCACATCTAGAACACCCCAGTTGCTTTGGGGGCACTTATTCCACCCCATGGAGGATAAGCATGTCTCGAGACCCAACACTGGGGGAACACCTCCGCATGGACAGAAAGACTTTAAAACTGTACTCCCGAACAGTTAGTTTATGCATCTTAATTATTTTGCAACAAATCACAGCCTGGTCTGTCATTATATCTGCCCCATGGTAGCACATCTGGAAGGGATTTCACCTATGCCCTGGGTCTCCCCCCCACAAGAGATCGAGAACCCATGCCTCAGGGCAAAAAGAACGGTGACTGTAATATTGGGACTTAGCCCTGGGACTGTTATGGCCACCGCAAGATTCAGCCCCTACACTAACCTGGGGGTTATAATAAGCTTTATATAGACTACACAGGAGTCGCAAAAAATCTCTAAGTGAAATATCAAGTTTCGACTTGGGCAGATACTTGTGAGCAGCTGCTTCTTTGTTTCATACAGGTTTTATTTATTTGTATTTTTCATTTGGCTCAGTCTGGATGGGCATTTGTGTTAGTGTTTCCAAGAAAACAAGGAGCATTTTCTGAGTGTTAGAGAGGAGCACAACATAATAAAAGAGCAGTCGTGTCTTATAGTCTCTCGATAAGAAGACAAGTCTAAGAAGTGATGCATGTGTTTGTAAGACTAGCTGTGTTTGACAGTGTCTGTTCATGATGCAAACATAATTTTCACTCATAGTAATACACTTTCTTTAAAAAATTATAAATAGCATTTAAACAATACTGCAATCTACACAGAAGCTTTTTTAAGTTTTATCTCTGCAGCTGCAGAGTTTGAGATAGTAGCTGAGTAGTGAGCCCGAACACTTGACCATGACCTTAATAATCCAGTTTGGTGATACCTTCTAGCTACCAGGGAATGTGAATTGAGTGAGTTGTATAATATTAGCACACATCTGAAATGCAAAGCAGAATTCTGAGCTTTGAATCAAAATGCTGTTCATTTATGTGTGTACAGTATGCATGCATGTGAGTGTGTGTGTATATATATATATATATATATATATATATATATATATATATATATATATATATACACACACACACACACACACTAAATGTAAAATGTATTTAATTTTCCATCAATTTGTAGTTTGTATTCTTTTAAAACAGTGATTATTTATCAACCTGTGCATGTCTTAAAGACCTAGTCTTTAAGAAATCCACAATAAATATGCATGAGGTATATTTTGTATGTATTGCATCTAAGAATAGTGCTCATTTTTGCATTTTTTGGTTGCTGTGAAATCCTGACTTGTTGGAGTGCATTGACGAAGATCAGGTTGAGAACCATTGATTTAAGGCTTTGGAATTTTCTAGTTCATAATTAAAATCTTTTAGCATGTTCACCATAATTTACATCATCTATTAACACTTATTTATGGATGCTTTCTCATCTTAGGCTGACAAATAGCATCCCTGTCTGAGGAGTCTGTCAGGATTTACATAAATGTCCAATTATGTAAATTCTTGCCTTTATACACAGTATGGTCATCATTTAACTTCTCACCAGGCATTTAAAGCTGTTATCATTGTATTTCATGATGATTGAACATAGTTCATAATCACCCAAATTTTAAGAGCCCTGTTCATGTAAAAATCGGATTTTGGGAAGGGCCCAGCTATGCAAGTAGCCCCCTTTCCACACAAGTGCCGGGCCAAGTAAGGGGGGTGGGCCGGAGGGCATGGTCTGGGTAGGGCAGGGGTGTGCTGGGACAGCACCATTACATGCTGTCCAGGGGAAGTGAGTGCCGGCAGCTGGCTGGTGCATGGAAGATACTTCTGCTCCGGGTAGGATTAGGTTAGAGGTCGGGGAGGAGAGGGTTAGGGAAGTTCCCTCCCAGTCCGCTCCTTAATTGGAGGGACCTGGGAACCAGCCAATCACGTCGCTGTGCATAGGTTATAAAATTCCCACCCCTCTGTGTGCACGAGTTGCGGGCCGCCCACACATGCGGGCATGGATGTTAAAATCCGGCGCATATGTGCGTGTGGACATCGCATTTTATAACATGCGATCGCCCATGCACGCATGTTATAAAATGATCACGTCCATGTGCGTGCGCTAGGAACAGTGCGCATATGGACGCAAATGTGCACCTTTTGAAATCTACCTCTTTATGTTTAAAATGTGTAAATTAATTGGAGTAACACATTAATATGATAACTACACTATAGATGGAACTTACATAAAGCAACTTATCATCCTTCAAATGAGGAAAGAGTATTACTTTTCTTTTCTTTTTAACCTGGATTACCAGAATGGGTTGGGGTATATGAAGCTAAAAAATTGTTACATGGTTAGAGATTGATTGGCTGTGTTGTAGTAAGGGCAGAGTGCAAAATGTTATGCCTAGGCTAAAAAAATGTGCATTGTTCAAGATTTGGTTTATCCTAATTATTTGGTGGCCTCTGGAGGGAAAATATTGGAAAAACCCAAATATGAATATGGTTGGGGACTGGAGGCTATATTTGCCATAGTCTGAAAAAAAAAAATAAAAAAGGCTAATAGAACAATCCAGAACTAGGTTCCAGTACGTCAATCAATGCCCTCCATTATTCCCACAGACATGCCCTAATATAATCATCCAAATACATACACATCATATGTTTCTGATCTTAGTGATGTGGTTTTGCTGGGTATGTGCAATAGCCATTAATTTTTGTAGGTTATTTATGAGGCAAGTGTGGAGTGAGTCATGAGTTTATTTGTGTTGATTTACTACAGTTTCTTAATCGCTTTCCCCTGCTCCATGTAATGTACAATGTACAAAAATAATGTAATGGATTCTTTGGTCTTCATGTTGTGTTTGCAAGGGAACATAAGTATTTCCTTTTAGCCTGGCTGTTCAGTAGGCTTCTTATTTATTTATTATTTTTATATACCGACATTCAATCTCAATCGAAATATCACACCGGTTTACATTCAGGTACTGTAGGTATTTCTCTATCCCCAGAGGGCTTACAATTTTCTTCTGGTTCAGAAGCTTATTATAAGGCGAAACTTAAAACGCCATACTGGATCAGACCAAAGGTCCAGCAGGCCCAGCATCCTGTGGCTGATAAGGGCCAATCCAGGTCACACGTATCGGGCAGGATCTCAAAGAAAAGATGCAATACTTCTTGCCATTGGGTTTAGCAGGGATTCAGGGCAGTTACTGAGCAGATGTTCTACTTCCTGAAAACCTCTGCTTTTGCTATTGAGAGCTCCCTGGAAGCTGTCTGTCCATGACTCCTGCCAAAGTGTGCAAAGTTTTATGGTGTGCTGGATGTTTCATCCGTGTGTAAATGTGTGCGCCATTCTAAATGCATGCACGCATGTGCCGTTTTTCTTCCACAAAAATTGGGGGTGATTTTAATGTACATGCGCTCCGACTCCATTACCAGTTAAACCAGTTTGTTCCGATTTTTGCCCAGTTACAGGATAGGACTTCCTAATCCCCCTCCCCCCAGCTAACTAACCTCTCTTTTACCCTGCCTGTCCCAGCCCTTAAAACCCAACTGACTAGCCTATTTTTTTTTTGTTTTTGTTTTATAACTTATACACCATCTATAGCAGAAGTGGTGGAGCCCGGTATGCGCTTGTGCAGATATATACTTATGAGCTGGTTTCCATTTAAATTCCCAGAATGCCCAGGCCACGCCCACACCCCACCCCTTTTTTTTTGTGCACACACCGGGAGATACGCGTGTCCATGGACGCTTCTTAATATGCGCGCGCCGCGTGCCAGCTCGAAAGATGCACGAATCTCCCCTTTCATGCAACTCCAACATTACTCTCTGCATCAATGACAGGGAATGGCAGGAAATTTGAATCAAACAGTTACCAACAAGAGCCTTGAAGTTGGTGGTTGGTGAAACAGATAAGTATGGGAAAATAAGTGTGGAAGCTTGCTGGGCAGACTGGATGGGCCGATTGGTCTTTTTCTGCCGTCATTTCTATGTTTCTATGATTTGGTGTGCGTAGAGCTTTTAAAATCTGCCCCTTAGTGTGTAACCACTGACTAATTTGTGAATCTCTCTAAAAATTAAGGCAGTCACTAGTCTGTTGTAACATAAAGTAGCATTCAGCAACGCTGCCAGAGCTGGCTACAGTGTTATCAGGTTGCGGAACTCTTGAGTTTGTCTGGTTACTTTTTTATTAGTGCTGTTTATATTCATTTTGGGCATATTTGTTGCTAACAATCATGAAAAATGGATACAAAACACAGGACTAGTGGCATATGTTCTTGCATACCTGGCAAATAGATGCTGCTAGCAAAACCTATAATGGGCTGACTCGGAGAATTGACTAGAAAGAAGGCATGACTGGCATAATTCCTGAAGCCAGTCAGTAATTGCCTATGGAGGTCACCCTCCACCCTATCCCCCACATCTCCACAGATCAGAATTTTCCACTGGAAGAACTGTGCCTGCTTTTTTTGTAGTATTATTTTCTTTATAGAACTAACTTATCATAATATTAATGGCTGTAATTGTATTTAAGATACCAGTCTTTAATACAGCTACATAATAGGGATGTGCAAAGCCTGACCCTATCGGTTCGGGCTTCATTTTCGGCCCGCCGCGGGAAATTTTTGTATTTTCTGCGATTTGGGCCTTTAAAATTCGGGGAGACCCAAATTTCATTTTAGTGCGCACTAAACCCAAAAACAAACTTTTCCCGAAAATCGGAAAAAATTCCTTCAGGTTTCGGGCTCCCCAAACCAGGACAAATGCACATCCCTACTACATAAGAACATAAGTTGCCATTCTGGGTCAGACCTGGGGTCCATCAAGCCCAGCATCCTGTCTCCAACAGCAGCGAATCCAGGTTACAAGTACCTGGCAAGTACCCAAATATTTAAATAGATCTCAAGCTACTAATATTGGTAATAAGCAGTGGCTATTGCCTAAGTCAGCTTGATTAATAGCAGTTAATAGACTTTTCCTGCAGGAACTTATCCATAACTTTTCTAAACCCAGCTACACTAACTGCACTAACCACAATCTCTGGCAACAAATTCCAGGGCTTAATTGTGGTTTGAGTAAAAAAAAAATATTTTCTCCAAATTGTTTAAAATGTGCTACATGCTAACTTCATGGAGTGGCCCCTAGTCCTTCTATTATCTGAAAGAGTAAATAATCAATTTACATTTATTTGTTCTAGTCCTCTCATGATCTTAAAGACCTCTATCATATTTCCCCCCCCCCCCCCCCCAGCCGTCTCTTCTCCAAGCTGAACAGCCCTAACCTCTTCAGCCTTTCCTCATAGGGGAGCTGTTCCATCCCCTTTATCATTTTGGTTGCTCTTCTCTGTACCTTCTCCACTGCAACTATATCTTTTTTGAGATGTGGCGACTAGAATTGCACACAATACTCAAGGTGAGGTTTCACCATGGAGTGATAAAGAGGCATTATGACATCCTCAGTTTTATTCACCATTCCCTTCCTAATAATTCCTAACATTCTATTTGTTTTTTTTGACTTCCGCAGCACACTGAACCAACGATTTCAATGTGTTATCCACTATGATTTCTAGATCTCTTTCCTGGGTGGTAGCTCCTAATATGGAACCTAACATCATGTAACTACAGCAAGGGTTATTTTTCCCTATATGCAACACCTTGCACTTGTCCACATTAAATTTCATCTGCCATTTGGATGCCCAATCTTCCAGTCTTGCAAGGTCCTCCTGTAATGTATCATAATCCGCTAGTGATTTAACTACTCTGAATAATTTTGTGTCATCTGCTAATTTGATCTCCTCACTCGTCCCTTTCCAGATCATTTATAAATATATTGAAAAGCACCGGTCCAAGTACAGATCCCTGAGGCACTCCACTGTTTGTTATACCTTTTTCCACTGAGAAAATTGACCATTTAATCCTACTTTTCTGTTTCTTGTCTTTTAACCAGTTTATAATCCACAGAAGGACATCACTTCCTATCCCATGACTTTTTTCTTAGAAGCCTCTCATGAGGGAATTTGTCAAACACCTTCTGAAAATCCAAATACACTACATCTACCATTTCACCTTTATCCACATGTTTATTAATGCTTCATTAAAAAGTAGCAAATTTGTGAGGCAAGATTTTCTTTGAGTGAATCCATGCTAGCTGTGTTCCATTAAACCACGTCTTTATATATGTTCTGCAATGTAGATCTTTAGAATAGTTTCCACTATTTTTCCTGGCAGTGAAATCAAGCTTACCAGTCCATAGTTTCCTAGATCATCCCTGGAACCCTTTTTAAATATTTGGATTACATTGGCCACCCTCCAATCTTCAGATACAGTGAATGATTTTAATGATAGGTTCCAAATTTCTACTAATAGATCTGGAATTTCTTTTTTTAATTCTTTCAGAACCCTGGGGTGCATACCATCCAGTCCAGGTGATTTGCTACTCATCAGTTTTTCTGGCCTACTACATCTTCAGGGTTCACCGTGATCTGGTTCAGTTCATCTGAATCGTCACCCTTGAAAACTGTTTCCAGAACTGGTATCTCATCCTCATTAGTAAACACAGAAGCAAAGAATTCATTTAGTCTTTTCGCAATGACCTTATCTTACTTAAGAACCTCTTTAATCCGTTGATCATCTAAGGATCCAACCGACTCTCTCACAGGTTTCCTGGTTCGGATATGTTTTAGAAAGTTTTTATTATGAGGTTTATCATCTGTAAGGCCAACTTTATTTCAGATTCTTTCTTAGTCTGTTTTATCAACGTTTTACACTTAACTTGACAATGCTTATGTTTTATCCTATTTTCTTCACATGGATCCTTCTTCCAATTTTTGATGGTCATTTTTCCGGCTGGTAATCATTTTGCCTTCCTTCCACCTTTCTTAATGTGTGGAATACATCTAGACTGTGCTTCTAAAATGGTATTTTTAAACAATGCCCACGCCTCTTGTACACTTTTAACATTTTCAGCCTCACCTTTAGTTTGTTTCTAACTATTTTCCTCATTTTATCAACATTTCCCTTTAGAAAATTGTTAGAGCTATAGATTTACAAGCAGCTTGATTCCATCCTACTCCCTTTCATGAGGCTTTTTAAATTTTAGTTTACTGACCTTTTTATGTTTGCTATAACCTTGTTTGATTTATTTGCTCTATGTTTTAATTATGAATGTTTCACTTTGTAAACCGCTTAGGCCTGCACCTGTTGTATAGGCGGTATATACAAGATTTTAAATAAATAATAAATAGTGTCCTCCTTCCAGACATTATTTCAAATTTGATCATGTTATGCTCTTTATTGCCAAGTGGCCCCTCTCATCAAAGCCTGCATTCCACTAAGAATTAGATGTAAAAAGCTCCCTATCTCATCAGTTCTTGAACCAATTGCTCTGTGAAGCAGTTATTTATTCCATTCAGGAATTTCATGTCTCTGACTAGATAAATGTAACACTAGGACATGTTAATGTTGGGCTAATGAAATCTGCCATTATTACTGCACTGCCAAATTGGTTAGCTTCCCTGATTTAGAATTTCATCATCTGTCTCAGAATTTTGGCCAGCTGTTAAACATGTTTTCTTATGTTTATTTGTTGCATTCTGTTTATCTCAATTATAGTTAGTTAGCTTGGTCAAGTCCTCCGTTGAAACCTCCATGTGCCAAGTTAAACCCTTGTTTTGGTCCAGCAGTTTGTCCTGCTCACTTGGGCTTCCAAGGAAATGGTCCCTACTGGGCTATGGTACCCAGGTTTTAATATTATGGTGCCCATAGGTAGAAGACCCCCAGAAATCAGAGAGCAGAAAAGGGAGTATCAGGTTTGGGGTGCCTTCAGAATGTGTTGCCCTTGACATGGACCTATTTTGCCTATGCACCATAAGCTTTCATTTACAAATAACTAGGGGTTTCCCCAATTTTAATCTCTCCCCCCCCCCCCCCCATCACCACCACTAACTCATCCATTGCAGTGTCAGTCCGTGGCCAGTGCCACAGACTGCAGCTGCCTCCAGAGCATGGTATGCCTGAACCCGTATCTGGCCAGTAGGTGTTGCTATTACACAATGGCTGAGGCGTCCTCTCTGTCTCTGCCCTCATGGGCTGTGAATGCTATTTCCATGGTTTCCCCAGCCCAAACTGGGGAGCAGACACCTGGCCCAGGTATCCAACCCCTGGAGCCATGGGACCAGTCTGACTATTTTAACATATATGTTTAAAACTGAGAGTAGGTAGAAGTAACTTTCTTTCTAAAGGTACCTCTTCTTTCTCCATAAATTAACATTTTATTAATTTAACTTTCAAGAATGTTTCATTATTTCCAGAAATTTGGAAGTACATGTAACCCCAGTTACATAAAGTAAGAGGTATAATGCTGGGGTTTTGCGGTCTTGGCACCAATTCTGTGGGTTCAAAATATCCACAGTGGTCAGGTAGATAGTAGATTGTATCTGGCTCAGAGGCTCAAGGGAGTAATTGCTTACTGCTGGTCAGGGAAATTACAAAAGTCAGCTTTTCCCCCTCCTGTGACCATCAGATTGCCACCATATACAAACTATTCTGTTTTCTCTTTTACCATGCATCTGTAGACCCAAAACCTCAAATCCACAACCCTGGGATTTCTCAGAATGTCACACTATGACTCAATGACTTATAGTTCAAAATGTATAAAAATGTTTATTCTTTTGGGATAGCAGCATCAATCAGTAATCAGAATCACAAAAGGATAAATCACAGGATTCTATAGCAGATATAACAGCAACAAAATAAACAAACTATTTACTCTTGCTCTTCCTTTAGCAGTTTATGAAATCCTATTACAAATCCTGGGACATTAATCATTCTTCCAACATAAGATCATCGGTACTCATATCACTCACTGAATTCTTCACAGGAGGAATTTTTCCAGAGAAGGCCACAAGATCTCCCATAATGCTGTTAGGCTACATATCTCCTCCCAGGTGCCTCTTGGCAAATGCCTACAAACATTTCCTTGGCTCACCAGCACCAGTGGTAAACAATGGTCCTTGGCAGGCCTAAAGGGACTCCCAAGAACCCCTTCAAGAATCACCCTCTAAATCTCTTCAAGGAAAATCATCTCAAGAATTACCTCTCCCACTCTGAACTCAAATTTACACAAGCACATTCCTCCATACATTAAGGGGCCGATTTTTAAATTTTGCGCACGTGGGGTACATTTGTGTGCAGTACCCGGCGCGCACAAATGTACACCCAATTTTATAACATGCGCACGCTGCCGTGCGCATGTTATAAAATCCAGGGTCAATGCGCGCAAGGGGGTGCACACTTGTGCACCTTGCGCGCGCTGAGCCCTAGGGGAGGCCCTATGGCTTTCCCCGTTTCCTCCAAGGCCGCTCCGAAATCGGAGTGGCCTTGGAGGGAACTTTTTTTTTTGGTCCCCCCCTTCCTTGTTTCAAAGAGCTACGTGCGCCGACTCACTGTCGGCGCGCCAGGCCCTGACACAGGCCGCTGTGTCGGGGCACTCGGCCATGCCCCCAGACCACCCATTTTTTGAAGCCCCAGGACATACGCGCGTCCCGGGGCTTGTGCGTGACGATGAGCCTATGCAAAATAGGCTTGGTGCATGCAGGGGTAGGTTTTAGGGGGTTATGCACGTATCCCTTTCAAAATCTACCTTTTAACTTATAGGGATAGGCAAAAAAGCAATGCTATCCTCTTCTATAACACAATAATCCAGGTGCAACCAGAAGTAAATGTTAAGTGAGGAGTCACTCACATGGGGAGGAGTCAAGATGGCAGCATAATGGTTTGCTGCTGCATTTGTTTTAGAGATATTGTCCCAATTTTTACTATGCCTGCTAAGAGGAAAGGTTGTCTGGGGTTGACCCCCCTCTGAACTGGAAACCCAGTTGCCAGGACAATGCACTTTAGATCACTTCATGATCCTTTGGTCTGGTCAAATGTGGAGATTGGAGCTCTACAGGTAGATGTAGAGCTTCTGAGTATGGATGCAACTCTTTCTTCCTTGAATGTCAGCCTCTGAGGCAGTCTGCAGCACCTTGGTCCTTGTATGTTGAGTCATCACATAGATATAATGTGGCTCTGACTCCCATAGGGAGGCAATACAGTGGCAGAAGCAGTGAAGGAGATACTGGCTGTCGAAGGTTTGATGGCGTGATATCCTCCTCAAGTTCCAGCAGGATGAATATTCAACTGTTGAGCAAGCCTCTGCCACCACTGATAATATCCTTGGAGGATGACTTGATAACCTCTGGGTGTGCTAATGCAAGTGGACCATGCTATTTCTAACTATGCCTCAGATGCTGGTCTTCTAGTTAAGGGTATTGCTGAGTTGAGTAAAACCCAATTTCATGCCATTGTTGGATTGAAGGGGACGGTGGAAGTAATCTCTCCAGAATTCCAGAGTATAGAGCAGTTAAACTTGACTTTGATATAGAATGAAAATTTCGGCCACAGGAAAATTGAGCAAATGAATAATTTTTCGAGACACTTGAATTTGAGCTTTCTAAAATTTCCAAAAATTCCTGCTTCTTCCCTTTGACATTCACGTAAGAAGTATTTGATGGAGATTTTGGAGAGTCTGGATGGAAATTTTCTACCTTTTGAATAAAGTTGTCTTTTTAGCTAGTGGATGAAGAACCCTGGTGGGTTCTCCCCTTGGAGCAAGTGTCCAGGCAGAAAACCTGGATGTATCTGCTTTATTAGACAGTTCAGAAGTAGGCATTGAAGAAAGGGGTGCTTTCCTGGCCATCTTTGTTTTTGAACAAGACCTTAATATGGTTTTGAGATTGCATTTCTGCAAATCACAGGCTTTTACTATGGGAAAAAATGTGGATATACCTGATGTGTCTAAATCTACGCAAGACAGGAGAAATTGTTTCTAATAATTCAACAAGAGGTTATGGCTTTAGGAGCTTCATTTCTTCTCAGATATCCTTGTAAATGTATAATTAAGTATTCAGGGATGAGATACCAATTTTTTTTCCTTGATCAAAAAAAAAAGAAATCTGTAAGCACATCATCTGAGGCTTGAATGGCGTCAAAATAAGAAGTTCAGACTTTAGGTGAACTCCCTTAAATTGTTTGTTCTTCCGCCCCTTTAATTGAGGGCTAATGATCTTGCTATGTTTGGTGGATTGAGTTAGTATATTTTCTTCCATATGGTATTTCTGTTTGTTTCTTGCCAAGTTTACTTTTGTTGTAATTGAAAATTCATAAGTTAAAAAAAAATCCAAACATTTATGTGACAAGCTGCGGGAAAAGTTAAGGACTTGTTACTAATGTCATAGAACCAGAAATTATGGTCTGGGCAACATACAAAGGTAAAATTTTTTGAATTTCCAAAAACACTGTTTAATTGTACTTCTGAGTTTTGATTGTATTTTTTCTGTCACAGTTGCTTCTTCTTCTCCATTGGAACACAGCAGCTGGTACAGCTAGTCGCATCCAGTCTGCCCAGTTATTCTGCCCACCAGAAAGGATGTATTCTGCCCACCAGAAAGGATGTATTCTGGTTGCCAGCCACAGAGTCTGACCACCTGTTAGATATTTTTCTCAATCCAAGACAGTCTTTTCATCATCTTCTTTAATTGAAAATCTTCACTTACTTCCCTTTAGCATCTGACCCTTCATACATATTCGTAAAACTCTCTCTCCTTTATTTAGCTTCTTTTCTTCACTTTTAATTTGTTTTCAGTTTTTTTTTCTTCAGGTGTAGTTGTCAGTGCCCTTTCGGTCCCTATTTTGAGAAATATACAAATTTTGCAAAAAACCGCAAAAGAGTAGATTATGCTCTCCATAGGACAGAGATAGATATCCTCTTACCCAGATGAATATTCACATAGCTTAGGATTTTGCTGTTTTCAGGCCTTCAAGGTGTTGGAATATCCCGGTCATTAGCAGAGCCATCTTTAGCTTGAAGTGGAGTCTGGTGCAGTAAGGAATTGCAGGGCCCCTAATTTCATTACCAGACCCAAGCATGTTTATCCTTGCTCCCCGCTCCCATTCCTCCTCCCCTGATTTTCTCTTCTCTCTTTCTCTCACTCTTGAGGTTCTCCCTCCTCACTCTCCCTTTCCTCTTACCTCCATGCTCTCACCTCTTTATCTTCAGCATCTGTAGGGGTGGGACTATGTTTCTGAATATGCTGTGTTTTCTCTCCCCCCCCCCCCCCTTTCCCGGTGGCTGATTGAATTCTTTGGAGCAGAATTAGCCAAGCTGTTGTATGAGGTAAGGGTACAGCAGCAGCTCCAAAGTGCTGCCACTGAAATCCTACGGCTGTCTTGCCCAGGGTTGGCTTTTCTTTCACTCCTAGTGATGGCTACGAGTGAAAGAGGAAGGGAAAGGCAAGTGCCTCCTGCTGCTACTGATGGACCTGTGCGGGAGCCTCTGTTCTCTTACATATAGAAACATAGAAATGACGGCAGAAGAAGACCAAACGGCCCATCCAGTCTGCCCAGCAAGCTTCACACACTTTTTTCTCTCATACTTATCTGTTTCTCTTAGCTCTTGGTTCTATTTCCCTTCCACCCCCACCATTAATGTAGAAAGCAGTGATGGAGCTGCATCCAAGTGAAATATCTAGCTTGATTCGTTAGGGGTAGTAGGGGTAGTAACCGCCGCAATAAGCAAGCTACACCCATGCTTGTTTTACTCAGACTATGTTATACAGCCCTTATTGGTTGTATTTCTTCTCCCCTGCCATTGAAGCAGGGAGCTATGCTGGATATGCTTGAAGTATCAGTTTATTCTTCTCCCATGCTGTTGAAGCAGAGAGCCATGCTGGATATGCATCGAAAGTGAAGTATCAGGCACATTTGGTTTGGGGTAGTAACCGCCGTAACAAGCCAGCTACTCCCCGCTTTGTGAGTGCGAATCCTTTTTTCTTCTCCCCTGCCGTTGAAGCAGAGAACTATGCTGTATATGCATAGAAATTGAAGTAACAGGCTTATTTGGTTTTGGGTAGTAACCGCCGTAACAAGCCAGCTACTCCCCCCTTTGTGAGTGCAGATCCTTTATTCCACATTTCCTCTTGCTGTTGAAGCTAGAACGATGTTGGAGTCACAGTAAGCATGTGTACGTTTATTGAATAAGGGTATTGTCTCCAGGCAGTAATCATCATTCTGGCGAGTCACCCACTCTTCATTGGCGGCCTCTTGACTTTATGGATCCACAGTGTTCTCCCTCCTTCTCCACTTTCCTCTCGCAAGCAGTCCTACAGAGAGCTGGCCTCCTCACTTCTCCTCCATCTGTCACTGGCCAGCCCTGCCTTGGACCTGGCTCTGACCTCTTTCCCCTCCTCCACAGCCTCCATCTTTTGCCAGTGGATCCGCAATAGTCGTCTGTCCTTAAGTGTATGTGGGTCGTGCAACCACCGAGGGGTCCCTCTAGCCACAGGGCCCGGTAAGGTCACACTGTTTGCACTGACTTGAAGACAGCTCTGCTGTTTAGCATTTCTTTTTAGTCTGTGAATGCTCTTGCAGTGTTGTGTGTCAGAACAGCAGAATTTGCATATTCCCCATGTTTATGAACTTTTAGTCCATCAGGAAGTGAACATGGGGCAATACTGCCACTCAGAGCTGACAGCACCTTCTTCCACTTTTATTTGTGGAATGAAGCCAATCTCATGTTGTGCTGAGTCTGTTGGGACATGGGGCTCATTTACAAATGGCTTTGAATCTTTCTGTGCTATTGGACTGAGTTGTAATGCTGACATCATCAGCACAGACAAATTAGGACTTCACTAGTGGCTCCTCCTTCAGGCAGTAGTACTAAAGTCAGCAGTGCCAGCCAATGCAGTAACAATACTTTTTGTTTGTTGGTTTTGCTATTTAACTATTATATGATGGTTTGTTTGAACTGCTTTTTGGACGAGGCTTGATTCTTTAGGAGGCAACCCATGCAAGTGCACAGGTACTTTTGTACCAACAACCTTTGTAGTTAATGTTCAAAGGGAAACTTACATAGGTAGTTTCCCTTTGAAAATTGGCTGGAAAAGTGCCCATGATTCTTGTGTAGGGATGTGCAGAAGGAAACAATTTGTTTCATTTTGTTTTTCATTTCGCTGGGACCCAAATTCATTTCATAGGGGAAAAAAACAATTCGCTCATTCGTTTTCTCTTGCCATTAAAGTCAGTGGGGGAAGTATTTGCTGCCTGTTTTTGGCTGCAGAATTGGGGTTTTCTTATCAATTCTGATGAAACATCTGGGGTGCAATTATCAGAACGAGAAAAGAGCTCCAAGGTACTTAGACTGTGGCAAAGTGGCACCAAAGTGGCATGAATAGCCTAAGGCACTGTAAAGGGGCAAAGGGGTACCAGGAGTGGCAAGATTGCTTTAACAGAGGTGAAAAGCAGCAGCGAGAGTGTCAAAAACACACCATGGCTTCAAAAGAGAGCACCGATAACAGTTTCATGAACCCTCGAAGGCAGCACGACAGGCAAAGTGGCAAGACAAGTGGCATCAACATCCTACAGCACAATGAAGGGGAACATAGCAAGCAGAAAGACTAGCACCAACACACTGAGGAACCATGACAGTGGCAAGAAGACAACAAGACCTTGCCTCGCGTTTCCGCGGTGCTCGGACAAACCTGCACTGGTGACCACCATGCGCCTCCGGACGCGTGGCGTGTTCGACCAGTGGGCCCGCCTCCTTCTTTTCTCATCGAGCCGGGAGCCGAAAGAATGCTGGCTTCCCTGAAAGGGAGAAAGAGGGTGGGCGGGTTGCCCGGTGCCCCAGACAAATTGGGCACTGCCTTTCTCCCCGCCCCGCCGCACGGGACGCGGAGCCATCCAGCAGAGCACCCTTCCCTCTGAGTTCCAGGTACCTAGCGCCTTTCCCCGTGCCCGCTCTATGACAGGGCTGTGAGGTCACTTATGACTCACAGGAAAGGGCTGTTTGTTTCTATGGATACTCCCACATGGCCTTCTCCTATTTCAAATTGCCGCTAAGAAAGCACTGTGAACCAAAAGAATGAAACTAATATGATATGTTTCATTCGTGGGGGATCGCCATGTGTTTTGCGAACCCATGAACCAAATGAACAGAGACCTATTTGTTGCGGATTGCACATTCATTGAAAACGAATGCACATCGCTAGCAGTTTGGCTGTCAGCTTGAATGTATGTACCGTATTTTCCTTCTCCATCTCCATGCTGGCCAGTTTTAGCTGCCTGCTGAAACCTTGCAGCTAGATATAGCTGTCCTGAAGGGTGCAATTTTCACCTCCTGGTGATCCAGCTAAATATATAAACATAGAATCATGATGGCAGAAAAAGGTCCTATGGCCCATTCACACAACTGCTCAGCTTCACAATCCCTAGCATTCCCTCAGAGATCCCCGTGCTTATCCCATGCTCTTTTGAATTCAGATATTGTCATTGTCTCCACCACTTCCACAGGGAGACTGTTCCATGCATCTACCATCCTTTCTGAGAAGATAGATTACTCCTGAGTCTGTCCCCTTTCACCCGCATCCTATGATCCCTCATTCTAGAGTCTTCTTTCTATTGAAAGAAACCAGCCTCTTGTTCATTGATAACTTAGAGGTATTTATTGGGGATGCGCATTCATTGGGCCATGTGTTTTATTTGTTTTGTGGATGTAGGCGTACCTCACAGATTTATAGTATGTGCGTAACTTGTTAATAAAATATGCGCACACCATCTATTCTTACACTTGTACTATAAATCCGTGAGGTACACACATACCCACAAAATGAATGGCCCAATGAATGCGCATTTCTCAGATTTAAATATCTCTATAATACAGTATCTCCCCTATCTGGCATTTCTTCTAGGGTATGCATATTTAGATCTTTAAGTCTGTCCTGATACATTTTACAATGAAGACCACTGACCATTTTTGTATCCACAATCCAGGTTTATATCCGTTTGAAGGTACGGTCTCAGAACAGTACACTGTATTCCAGATAAGGTCTCAGCAGGGGCAATATCATCTCCATTTTTCTGCTGATAATTCTTCTTATCAACCCAAGCATCTTTCCCGATTTTTCCATCACCCTCCTCCATCTGTTTGGCCACTTTTGAGATCATCAGATATAATCACTAGAGATGTGCATCGGGTGCCCGATCGTTTGCACTTTCAGGTTCGTGTGGCCGTGGGAAAATCTCGTTTTCCCGCAGATCAAAAAGTTAAAGTGCCTTTTTTTTTTTTTTTTTTTTTTTAGTAAAAATGGTTTTTGGCTTAGCGCGCGCTAACAAAAAGTAACGATTTTCCCCCTCTCCTCAGAGTGAACTCCATTTACCACTTCCTTTTGTCACCTCCCACTCTAGCTAAGTCAGTGACTTTCGGGCCCACACCAAGGATGCTCACTTTATTTATAAATCACTTATGCAGATCCATGGCAAACGTCTTACTGAAATCCAAGTACACTATATGTAATGCTTTTCCCCATCCAACTCTCTGGTCATAGAATCAAAGAAATTGATCAGATTTGTCTAACAAGATCTACCTCTGGTTAAATCATGTTACCTCTGATCTTGAAGGGAATGAACCTCATTTGTAAGCCAGGGCATGTTGGGGTTGATCTCAGACTTTCAAATTCATTGCTAATGCCCTTCTTAGTGCTTGCATGGTGCCAAAGAGAGCCTCCAGCTGGAGATCATAGGGTGTCATTTTTATAGGCAAGATATCAAGGTGCACTTGGAAATTCTTCTTAATCAGGTCAGTGGCACCCAATATAAATGGAACTATTTCTGTATCTTTTGGCTACTTTTTTTTTTGGCTCAGATTGCATCTCTTGGTACTTAAGGATTTTTGCTTTCTCTATACAGTCTACAGCGTACCTGTATCAGCAATGCTATTTCTGTGTTTTTCTCCTTCACCTCAGTGTGTGGTTTTGTAGCATCGATCTTCCTGTCAGTGGGAACAGAAATTAGTCTGGACTCTGCACTGCTTTGGTAGCCCTTCTGTGGTCTGCTTCATATATCTGTATCTTTTTATTTATTTATTAACCACCTGTTTTTTTGAAGAGATTCACCCAAGGTAGTGCACAGGCTGATAAATAAGAGATAGGCAAATAAAATAAAAATGATACAGTAACAAAATATAATATAGTTTTTGGAGATATGACCTCCATAACTGAGTAAATTCTCCAAATCAGGTCTCACCAATGATTTGTACATAGGCGTATCACCTTTTATGTTTTCTTTTGGTTATACCTGTGCATTGTAGTATTTTTCCAGCTCTCACCAGGGTATTGTTACACTGCTTTTGTTACCATGTGATCATCAGATAGACCACCCTGAAATTGCTCTGCCTGATACATATCAGCATTGGATTTCTGCTTTTCAAACATGACTGTACACCTTTCTACAATCACTTACAATTGCCAAACTCTTCAGATTTTCTTAGATCAATCCTCATTTTTACTTTAACTCCTCCTGGCATGTCCATCCTATAGCAGATGTTTTTAATGCATCTCATCTTTCGTATTTTATTTGTCATACCCACTAAAGATGAGAGAAGGTGACAGGAATAAAGACTGTGACACCGGTCCAATGCTGGGATAGGGAATTTTACCAGTTTGTAAACTGGACTGGCATTTTAAGGCCGCATCTTGTGCCCTGCATCTACAGAGTTCCCATCAGCAAGAAAATAAACCATAATATAACTTTTTAAGTGTACAAATTTGGGAATACGGAATCATGGCCTTGCTAGTGTTTATATTTGTTTCAACTTTTTCTTCATGTTTGAACTAAACCTTCTATTATCATTTCATTCCATTTATCAAACACACACACACACACTGGAGGGTTAGCAGTTAACTACTACTTATGCACTCTTTATTCTGCTTTGATGCTACCATACTTTCAAAGATAATAAGCTGGTTTTGAAATCAGTAGCTGTTTACTTAAAGCAGCCAGAATGTAGTACTTAGACATAGCAAAATTGAGAAGTCAGGGAGTTATGTGCCCAGGATCAAAACCGGAAGCAAAGCCTTTAGAACTTGATTCCACCTATCGGTTTTCTTTAACTTTTGAGTGGCTTCATGACACCAGACAGTATGTCCCCAGCACCTTAGCATTTATGAATTGCATTGCTAAGGAATGGAGTCCTGTTCTTTTCAGGCACTTGTGGTCAGTTTGCTTTTTTTTTCTCAACTCAGTAGTTTGGGGAAAACATTTGAGTGGCTCTCATATTTGCAAATTATACAGATGCTTTTACCGCATGTACTTTGTAATTCATTTTCAAAAGGAAACTACTAGACAATGTCAACAATATTGTCTATATTGTTTTATGTCACTTTATAAAAAGGAATGAAAAAACAGTTTGAGGTTGCTCGTTTTAGTGCACACTAATTCAAAATAGTACACATTATTTCAAGTTAGCCTCTGCTAAAAAGGAAACAAATTAAAAAGCTATAGAAAATGAAACAAAAAAAAGAAACAAAAATGAAATGAGACCATTTTGTTTGCCATGCATACCCTTAAACACAACCTTGGCGATTTCCCCTTTGAAACTTAGCTAACAGAAAGTCTGCATGTTAACATTGCCTTCCTAATTTGCACACGCTTTGTGCAGGCAGGGAGGGCAGAGTCGATTAATGCCATGCGTACTTTTGAAAATGCCAAGTGTGTGTGCTGTTTTACTCCCCAAACCTAAACATCCCCCCAAAGGAATGCCCCTTTTTAGTACAGCCAAAAATGTGTGTTTTCAATCCAGTGTGCAGGACTTCCCCTAACTTTTTGTGGGTATACATGGGTGTGCACCGCTTTTGGGAACATAATTTTAACCATGAGCAGTGGCACGGGATGGGGGTGGAGGCTCCTCCCCATTGTGCCCATCTTCCCTCTGGGTTTTGTTTTTGTTTTTTACCAGGGTGGTGGTGGTAGGTATTGATGCACACTTAACTTCAGAAGTGTAACACAGTAACATAGTATTGTCGGCAGAAAGAGACCAAATGGTCCATCCAGTCTGCCCCGCAAGCTTCCCATGGCACCGATTGCCTCTGTGTGCAGGTTACCCCCATGCCTTATGTAATACTTACAAGCAAAACCAAGCAACTGTCAAACCCATAAAAAATGTTGCAGTAATTTTGTTATGTGGTGAGCAGCCTTCCTGATAATTCAGACAATGTTGCTTGAACGTTCTTTGCTTTTGGACTTTGCCGTAGAAGCTTTAACCCCAGTGTTATCGTATCAGTACCCGAAACCGTAAAAGTTGTGACCCAGTGTTGGCTGTCTTCAGAATCCAACACACTTTTTTTCTCGCCCCGCCATCAAAGTGGAGCACAATGTTACAGTTGTGTCAAAATCACGAAGGCTAATTGGTTAAGAGTAATAATCCCCCATGCCTTCTGGTTAAGGATACTAAACTTCCAGTCCGTGCAGGTTACTCCCAGGCATCCTTTTCTTCATTATCTTCCTCAAGTCTTTAGGGATTCACAGTGTTTATCCCATGCCCTTTTGAATTTGTTTACAGTTTTCATCCTCACCACCTCTTCCGGAAGGACATTCCAGGCATCCACCAACCTCTCTGTGAAAAAAATATTTCCTGATGTTGGTTCTGAGTTTTCCCTCCTTGGATTATCATTTCATGTTCTACTATTTCCTTTCCAAAAGAAAAGGTTCAGAATTTGTGCATCATTAAATCCTTTCAGGTATCTGTAGGTCTGTATCATACCCTCCCTGTACTGGTCAGTTCTTTGGCACAGGGGCACACAGGGAGAGTTACAGACCACTCAATGCCCTATGACCTCTTGGAGTTCCTGCACAGAGGGAGGGGAATGAAAGTCTTTTCAAGGCGTTTAGGGGTCGATTTTAAAAGGAGCGTGCAGCTGTCCATGTGTGTGCCGTTTTTGGTGCATGCACATGGATGCACTGATTTTATAATATCTGCGCGCTGTGCAGGGAGGGGCGAATGTTTGGTAAATACACACAGCGACGCAATTGGGCCTCCCCCAGTTCCCTCCCAGTCTGCTCCAATTAAGGAGAGGACTGGGAGGGAATTTCCCTACCCCTCCTCCTAAACTTCCTCCCTCTTCCCCTCTCCACCCCTAAACCTAACCTAACTTTCTCAAAATATTAAATTTTATTATTTATTGTTCCTCTGGAGCAGCAGTAATCTCCATGTGCCGCCTAGCTGCCGGCACGCACTTCCCCCGGGACAGTGTTTCATGGCGCTGGGGTTTATGCGTGTGGCCGGGCCAATTATAAAATGCACGTGGCGCACACAAATCCCAGCCACGCACATAAACCCCCGTATTTGTGCGCTCGGGCCTTTGAAAATTTACTTGTTAGGGTTTTGCTCTCTCTCTCTCTAGAGCTCTTCTGCATACCAGTTCAATCACACATAAAAATCGCTCTTCACTTCAGACTGTTGTTCAACATAAAAATCTTTACTGCAAAGTGATGGCAAGAAACAAATCAAAGTCCAACAGTATACTAGAGAATAGTGTACCACACTATATACAAAGTCCCAAAATATAAAAGCACAAATCTGTCTCTTTCACATACTCCTTAGTCCTGGGGAAATTCTGTGCACTGCCCGGCACAGAATGTCCTTCCTGTGCAGAATCTTCTTATTTTGTGGAGCCCACAAGCCTGCAGTAAAAGACACAGAAGAGAGAGGCCTGGGATAGCCACAAGCAGGGTCCATCCCGCTTGCAGCTAAAGAAGATGAAGAGGCCCAGAATGAGAATGCAAGAGCGCCTATGAGTCTGTGAGAGAGAGAGAGAGTGTGCTGGTGTGAAGGGGCTTGTGTGTATGTATGTGAGGGAGACTGTGTACAGCAGGGTGTGTGTGTGTGTGTGAGAGAGAGAGGTAGCCTGTGTGGGTGTGATGTGTGTGTGAGAGAGAAAGGGAGCCTGTGTGATGGTCTGTATGAGAGAAGGGTCAACATCTGGGAGTAGAGGGCTGGGGGGGTGGAGATGGAGTAATTGGGGTAAGAGAGTGGAGAGTGGAGAAGTTGGGGCCTGAGAGTGCAGTGTAAAAGGGGTCTGGTCAGGGAAGCACAGAGAGAGGGTGGAAGGGACACTCTTACAGTATCCTTCTAGGGGAATTCTGCTCAAAATATTTAAAACATTGCATCTTTGAGTAATAATTATTCTATATTATATTTTAAGTTAATTCTCCAAGACTGAGATGTTTATTGTGTTTTTCGAACAAAATAAAGTATGCAAAATTTTAGATTTTGTGCACATAATTACTCCAAGAGTAACTTCTTCCACAAAGGTAAGCTCTTTGTGATAGGTACATTTCTCCTGCATTTTGGGTGATGAAATCTTCCTCTCTGTTCCTCTGTCCCGCTTGTCTTTTAGTGGAGTCTCTAGCTGCTGGATCTAGTCAGCATTCCTGGAAATGTTCCTAGTGCATGTTGCTTCTCTCAGGATCCTTTCTACTGTACTCTGTCTCTGAACAGATCCCTTCTTTCTGGTGGGGAGAGGGCTCCTCAGATGCAGTTTCTTCACACAACAATTCTTTTCTGTATTCTCTGGAGACCTAGGACTTCACCATTCCTGGGCTCTGGAACTTTATTATTATTATTTATTTTCACTCTCCTTTCATGTACCCTTTTTACCTAAAAGGATATCACTCATGCCTAGTCCCTGTGGAGGGAAAGACCCATCCAAGTGTCCTCTGCAGGCAGAGACACCTGTACCCTCAGTCCTGAGCTAAGACTGACTCTGGCTCCCCCTCATATGTAAGTTCTTAATCAGTTCACAGACTCCATAAATGGCTCAATCACTTTTCTTAAGCAAACTCTCTTATAAGTATTCACATCCTTTTTACAGTCTCTCTCCCAGCAGTATATCTCAGCATCTTTCTTGACACGCCCATAAGGATATTATGGTTCATAGATACCCCTAGGCTGTCTCTAAGTGTAGCCCAAGAGCCTGGAATTGTTACTCTGGATCACAGGATGGCACGGTGCTAGGGCTGAGTGCATCCACAGATCCACAAGTAATTGCTGCTCCCAATCTCACAGCTAAAAATTAGACCTCAAAATTATACACACACCCTGTAGCACAACCTTATATTGAACCAATGCACACTCTCCCTCCCCCATACAGGCTCTCTCTTTTTTTTTTTTTAAGCAGTTACTTCCCTATCAATGTTCCCTTTAAGCTGCACATATGCACAGCCACGCACAACTTTTCCTGCGGCCGTGAACAGCTTTTACTTGCCTGCACAGGAAGACCAACAGGCCATGGTGGAGCTCATCCTACTGCGATGTGAAGAAACCAGGAAGCCATCAGGGGCTGTGGTGGTCATCCCACAATGTTTGATGAGAAGAGGCATCCATGTGAGAGCCTGTGATTGAGACTGTGTGTGTGTATGTGAGTCAGCCTGTGTGTCTGTGTGAGAGCCTTTGTGCATGTATGTCTGTGTCTGTGTCTGTATGAGAGCGTGTGTGTGTGTGTGCATGCATGCCTGTGAGGCCTGTGTGTCACTTTTTGTTTTGTGTTTTCAAAACGAAATGTAAAAACCAAGGAAATGTCTTCGGATTTTCAATCGTTTCATTTTGAGAATGAAATGAAAGAAAATAGGAAATTTCATCTCAGTTCGTTTTTCTTGGTCTCCTAAATGCCCATCCCTATAAATCACTATTTATCCGGGTAAATGACTTTGAAAATTGCCTTCCCCCTTTTAATATTTTAGCAGGCTTCTGCATTTGGTGCATGACATTTGATGAGAGCTAATGCACATCATGGTTTATTTTATTGTTTTTGTTATACAATAAAAGCACAACTTAAAAAGATTCTATTACTTTTAGGGATCTTCAGCCACTTTCCGAGTTTAGGCATGCTGTCATGATGCCTTAGTTGAGTTACTGTAAGCCTGAAGCTCCGTCCATGTGTTCCACATTAGCATAATGCAGTAAGATTCCCAGAGCAGCCTGATAAACAATTGCAAACTTCAGCTGGTGCAAGACTACAAGTTGCTCCACACCAGCCTGGTCATTATCAGTCCTTGTCTTTCTCCAACATGTCCCCTGCAAACATGTGCTCCTTTTAACTGTGTCTCTTGAAATCTTAATTAACACATTTCGAATGAACAACAAATGTGTTTTTAATTGCAAATCAAAACAATTTACATCTTTTTTTTATTTTTTTTTCTCCAAAGACAGATTTAAAAATGAGTCAGGAATTGGCTCCTATGTTTGTCAGTGGAAATGGCACCTTTGTAAACCTCTTTAGGTCTGTTTTGGGAGGAATGTTTCTGTAGCTGAAGGTGTACGCTGAAAAGCCCTGCAAATCCCAAGGGCAAGAGTAAAGCATCTGGGTCACCTCTGGAGGAAAGGACTATCGAGATCCACAGAGCTTGCATTTTGATTCATTCTTTTGCTTAATAAAAGGTTTCATCTCCACCCAAGTGCTTCCTTGGTTTTCTTTTTTTCTGGTGGGCTAATAGGTTGAGTTTTTGCAACCGTTAGTTCCTTTATCCCTTTCTTTACAGACTGTGTTCACCCACAAAACCCAGTGAGCTGTGTATTGCTATAAATCAGTCATTCAGTGCTCACTGCTTACCCAACCTGCAGGGTCCCCTTCAGAATGACAAAATGTTCTGCACGTTGGTGTTTTTGTTTATTGTACTCTGCCTAGAAGGGTCTGTAAGAATTAGAAAGGTGGATAAGAAAATATTACATTCAATTAAAATAAATGAAAATTATTAAACTATAAAACAATAATAGGGGTAGTAGCCACAAGCAGTGGGTTTTTCTGTTCTGTAGCAGTCCCAGCAACTGCACTCAAACCAATCTCGTCCCTGATGCAATGGGGCCTACGTCCTAAGCACTTTTCCCATAGACACAAACTAGTAAAAACATTTTAGTGGAGCAGGCCCAGTAGAACCTTTGTAGCAAAATTAGAAAGAAAAGCTCAATTAAAGAGTTTTATGCATTTTGACCTCGCAAGAAAGAAGACTTGAAAATAATAGGATTTTTTTACATTTACTTTTGGACAATAAGCAATTTAATGTTGGCTGCCTAAACCCAGTTTCAAAAAACTAGACTGTCAAAGTGTCCTCCCTCCCTTCCTCCCAGGAAAAAAGGCTTCTCTATTTCCCGCCCATGTGGGGGGGGGCGGTTTGTGATAATTTAACATTTTAGAGCACGTTTCTTTTCTTGCTTCGTCTTGCAATGATTTAGTCTTGCTAAGGGCTGGCAGACTTGTTCCTGCTCGGCACATCTGCAGTATCCCCAAACTGCTCGCTTCATCCTTACTGTTTAGTCACCAGAATCTCTTGTGAAAGTTAACTACACTGTTTTTAAAAATTAGAGAGGCAGGCTGGTGGTCCCACATCAAATGAATCTTCAACATTTTTTAAAGATAATATATATATATATTTTTTTTTAGTTCTGATCAAAATGAGATTGAAAGAATTGACTGGATTGAGCTCAGGGATAGAGGAGTAATGGGGTCATTAGCTAAGGGGCGTTTAATGCTTCTGGAACTACACCAGGCTTTGGGGCTGGAGGAGCCCCCACAGCAGTCTCGCCCCCATATGTCCAAAGATGGGTCTTTAGGGCCGGTGACAGGAGGGGAGGGGGGAGCAGGGGGACGAATGATAAAGGTGAGGGTGGGGAAGAGAGCCACATATGCGTGTGTCTACATTAGATCCTCCTTCCGCCTCCCTGAGGCTTCCTTCCGACTTGACAAAGACTCTTACGGCTCTGAAATGGGGCGAGTTCTGAGCATGGCCAGGGTAGCAGCAATTGGCCTGCGAGCGGGGTCTGAAACTCTAGCGTGCTCTCACGGATCCCATGGTGGCCCTGCTTCCCCCACGCACGGGCTTTCATTTTGCAAAAGAAATCCATGCAGGGGGTTGGGTAACTATAAGTATGCACTATACTCACAGGCGCCACGCATGGGCTGAGTGTCGCTACCCCTGCTGGACCCAGGCAGGACCAACCCCCAACAGCTTTCCCAGCTAAAAGATGAAGTAGGCAAGTGAATAGAGGCGAAAAAGAGAGATAGGACTTAAGGCCTTCACGTTGACGGCCTGATTTTAAAAAGCATTTACATGCGTAAAACTGGGTCTTATTCGAGTAAATGCACTTTACTCGAGTAAGTGGGCTTTTCAAAATTGCTACAATATATGCCATTGAATTGTCCATAGGGTTTGCTCATGTAAGTGCACTTTAAATGCGTAAATGGCTTTTGAAAATTGCTACAAACTGTTCATGCTGAGCAGGAACAAGTATGCCAGCCCTTAGCAAGACTAAATCATTGCAAGACGAAGCAAGAAAAGAAGCGTGCTCTAAAATGTAAAATTATCACAACACCCCCCTCCCACATGGGCAGGAAATAGAGAACCCTTTTTTCCTTTCTGATTTCGGAGCGGCCTCGGAGGGAACAGGGAAAGCCATTGGGGCTCCCCTAGGGCTCGGCGCATGCAAGGTGCACAAGTGTGCACCCCCTTGTGTGCGCCGACCCCGGATTTTATAACATGCGCGCGCATGTTATAAAATCGGGCGTAGATATTAAAATCTGGCCCTAAGAGCTTTCATCACATCCTCTGGCAACAAATTCCAGAACTTAATTATGCCCTGAATAAAAAAAATATTTTCTCATATTAGTTTTAAATGTATTACCTGGTAACTTCATTGTGTGTCACCTGATGTTTATACTTATCTAAAGAGTAAACAACTCCTTAATCTATGCTGATAGAATATGCCAGTACTGGGAAGGGTCTGTTGCATATTCAAGTATTTGGCCCACATATATGTGTACTCGTATTTTATAACCTGTGCATATCCTTTCTGCACAGGTTATAAAAAATTATATCTACTTTGAGTGTGCCTGCATACTTGCGTAGATGGGCGGATGTGAGTTTTTTTGAAAGCTGGGCTCATAATTAGCACTTCAGATAACAACAATGGATCACCAGGATCCCAAGAATACGTATTCTCCTAAAGGAGACTCTGGTTTAATATACGGGTATTGTGGAAGAAACTGTGAAAGTTGCTTGCCACATCTGTTGCTGGTAAGCACGCAGTAGTTACTGGATGTTACCATACTTTGGCTTGTGACTCTCTCTCTGGTACATATCTCCCAGAATCCTTGGAGGAGTCAAACCCACTTCAGTGCTACTGATAGCACTCAGGGGGGATGACCCCCCTCACATCTGGACAGCAGGGCATGGCTGTGGCTTTGAAGAGGGTGTGGCCATGGAGGGTGCTTATCCTGGCGTTGGCATAGGGCACTGCTGGCGCTAGAGCCAGCTCTGCTTGAAAATGGAAAGTAAGGTTGGGCGCTCCTTCTCCTCCTCCTTGCCACAAGTAGCTTTATTCAGGCCCTTGCAAAAACCTTTGGAATGATTTAGCCACACTGAATAGCAAGTGAATATTCAGGGATACCTGATGCTCGGCCATTAAGAGCAAAATTGCCAGAGGTGAATCAACTCCCAGAACAAAATGGATTAGTAAGTTTAGTAGAAGGCTTTTGAAAAATGTTCACAGTTTTGTAGCGAGCATGATTTGTAGGTTTTTAATTTTTACTGGAATTATTTAGCCAGGTAAAATCATAAGAAATAGTTATTGTTGCAGTCCCACAGCTTTCACCATGATAGCTCAGCTTCATGCAGTAATTATTGTCCTTGACTTAAATCTAAGTTTATTAATACTTTCCTTCTAGAAATCAGTCAACCAATCTCTGCCAGGCCTGTCCCATGTACTGAATCCTGGACTCTTGGGTGTTCCTTAGACTAGAGTTCTTTCTCTTTCACACTACCTACCCCGAACTCTTCTCCTTTTGATTTATTTTCGTAATGCTATGAGACTCATCACAGATGTATTTTCTAACCATGCCTAGCAGGTCTGTGATCACACGGACCACCCATTCCATTGTCTCAAATCCCATCACATTGCCCTTTCCAGGGGAAGCCTAGGGAAATTACTTCTATTTATCTGTGTTTATGAGAGTCTGAAGATTATCATCTTCAAAAGGCCTCTGATCTCACCTTTCGAGTTTTCTAAGAAACGGATCTCCTAGCAGCACGTGTGAGAGAAAATGTTTATTCTCTGTGTAAATGTCTGTGCCTGAAGGGACGCTGGTTATATTTTTAGGCCAATCCCCCCCCCCTCCCCCCAACACATGCACACATATACCTGACTCGTAATTCTCAACAGATGAGTGGAATATTTTATGAAGCTGCATTTCAGCCTTAAGTGACTGAAAATCAGACAGACTGAAATTCTCTTGCAAAGTTGTGTAATCGAATAGAAAGTGTGTTATCTAATATTTTGGCACAGGGTTGGAGGATTAGAAGAGCCGGGCTGCAGTTGCTCACTCCTATCTGCACTCTCCATTATGCAGTTCATGCTAGGGCCCACAGGAGTACAAACAATAGCCAACAGTTGAGAGGCTTGTATGATTTGGGAGTGGATGCCTTCCGGATAACAATAGAAACTTCATAAATGTATTCATAAGCGACAGCAGTGTGGAAATAAGTATTTATTAATCCAGCGCATAAGAAGTCTTTTTTCTTTCTGTGTCTTTGCACAATGGTTTAGGTCCTGCAATTGTTTCTACCCACGCTTTTATTAACCGTTTCAAGAATACTGTGCAAATCCATAAATACTAATTTTAAATGATTAAAAGAACAGTGTTCAGTATTTTTGTCCTGCTGTCTTTAACGGTTGCTGAACAAAGGGCTTTTCGGATAAACTTTGGATAGATTATAAAAGGTCGTGTTTTTAGGAATCATCTATTATTTATGTATTTAAAAATATTTATAATCCACCTATAATAAATTGTTCACTCTAGGCGGATAGCATACAAAAATACAATCATAAAAATATATACCAACAAAAATATTAAAATACATGCTTCCAAAACCTTGATGACTCAAGAGCATTTTGCACCTACTGTATATATCAGATGCTACCCCAAAAGCATCTTGAACTGTTTTATGTCGCTAATGGCTCGCAAGGTCAGGGGTAAGGCATTCCACATTACCGTGCACACTGCTGAAAATGCCCTGTTCCTGGTTTCTATTATGTCATTGTTAAGTTTTAATTTACATTATGGTGCTATGTGTAGTGATGCTGTTATTGTTGGTGTTTAATTAAGTTATTGAATTGTATACTGTGTATTTTATGTGTTATATACTGGATTAATTACTTGCTGATATTTGTTATGTTTGTCTGTATCAGCTTGTATTTGTAAATTGATTGTGACCTTGTAAGTATCTAATGTACGTTGGTCATGATCAATTGGAATTGTAATCTGTCTTGAATTAATCAGGAAGGCAGAATAGACATTGAAATAAACAAATGTTTATAAAAAAACAGAGTCCATTTGTATACAAACATTTTTCTCACCTAGCTTTCATGTTGTCTTAAAATCAAAGCAAGCCATAGTGTGTTTACACACCGATGTGGTTTTGGCAGAAGTTAATGGTTTGAAAGGAAAACAGATGTGAAATACTGCAATATCCTTGACTTCTGGTATGCCTGAATGGATGAGCCATATTTGTGTATGCAGTTTGCCAAATGGGCATTAATAAAAGAAAACACAATGCACAAACATTGCTAATGGCAGGACACATTTTTCAGCCATTAAGGATATCATTCTGAAAGCACAAAAACCTTTGAAGGAATTAAGGTTGTTTTCCTTAAGTTTAAAAGGATCATTCTAATTTGATGCAAGCATCCAAAAATGGAAAGCAGGCAAAGAGAACAAGCAGAGCTCTGTATGGCTTCCAAGAATTTTAACCCAGCAGGTGGACTTTATATACTGAGATTACAAATAAGCTTTTTATGACCAGAGAGACATTTTTCCTAGAACTTTTGCATGCTATGGCGAAAAGAATTTCACAGAGAGATTAGCATATTCTGGGCAGGATATTTGCAGTGTTTGCAGCTTTCAAGTCTGCATTTCTGTTTGATAGCTTTATCGTTTAAATAAGCTCTGAAAATTGCTATCACCTTGAACTTGCAGGAGTTTGCTAATAGTTCCTGCTTCAGACAGAATTCCATGTGTCCTCCCCTCCCCCTTCCACATACCAAGAGTTTCCAGGCATGGTATTCTTAAAGCATCACTGGCACCCTTTTTCAGTGGGTTTTTCAGAGATCTTTACTGTGTGGTATACAAATTTAATACTTGATTTCCTGAGATTTTCAAGAAGATCCATATTTGTGTATGGAATTGCCAAATGGGCAGAAATGAAAGAAAATGCAACGCGCAAACATTGCTAAAGGCAGGACAGATTTTTCTGCTTTTAAAGATGTCATTCTGCTAGCACACATTTTTCATGACAAGGCCTTGAAAACTATACCAGACATTTTCTGATGCCATGCATACTAAGAGGACTTCTCATAAAATATTATACCTTATGACTATATACTGTTCCAAAGGTAATCCCCCAGCTTAAAGAAAGATAACCATATTGACCTAGGGTTGAGAGAATGGGGAAAAAAATGGCAGAAGAGATCGGTGACCTAGGTATTGGTTAAGTGTGGAACTTTTATAAGCTTAAGAACTCAGAATAGTAGAGGACCAAAGAAAGGGGATAACAAAATTGACTACCATAAGAAATTATACCCTCCCCATTGTCAAGGCTGTACTACTGTCAGAGAGGATATATCCTTAGCTAGAGCAATGCAGATGGGTAGGGACGAGCTATCTGAGGGGGCTGACACTGTGGCAATATAGCATACTACAACGTTGCTAGACCTCCCAGATTCTTGGTAAAAGGGTCAACATACTAATGGGCGAGGTCTCGATCTCAGACCAAGCTGAAGCAGAACTGAAAAAGGAAGTGGCACTGGAAAAGAAGGGTTCTCTGGGTTTGGAGAAGAAAAATCGTATACAACCCTCAGATAGTTGGAGATAGGCTGGGTTCCCAACTTGAGTTAACAAAGCTAATACAATCCTCTTTTACACTTAATTTCACATATTTTTCAATCCAGTTTCAGTCCGGTTCATTTTACAGTTTTAAACTGGTTGCACGAAAATTTCAGCCTCAGTTGGTGAAGAAAGTTAGCTGAGGACTGTATTGCAGTTTGATTTCTAGAATGTATTGAATTCCCTCTGATTTGAAAGGGAGCCCTCCAAAGTTATAGGCATTCCTTCTAGAGCAAGGGTGAGCAACTCTGGTCCTCAAGGACCACTAACCAATCAGTTTTCAGGACATCAGTAATTAATATGCATGACGTGGATTTGCATGCCTACTGCCTTTAATTTTATGCAAACTATTACATGCGTACACATTAAAGTTAGAGGCCCTCGAGGACCAGAGTCGCCCACCCTTCTTGTAGAGAATTTAAAGCCAGTTAACAATGTTAAATGGTTTTAGCGGCCTTAAAAATATTTCCCAAGAATTGTTCTTGGGGATAGCCTTGAGAATAAGTCAAGGGAAATTTATTGGCAGTGTGGACAGAACTCCGTTCTAAATCCAGGTTACCAGTACCAGAGGACTGAGAAATATTTACCCATCTCCACGGCAGCAGCAGGACCAGGACGACTCTTTCCCCTCACCCTGAAGGAGATGGATGGCAAAACCAGGGATTCCCTCCCCCCACCCCCACCCCACCCCCATTTCTCTCACTTCCTTGCCCATAAACCAAGCAACTGCAGATTAGGGGAATCATTGAGCAGCAGGTTTGGGAGAAAGGCAGCCAGAAAAAATACTTTTTAGGGAGAAGAGTAAGACAGAACTGAAAAGCAGAGAATACGCAAGAAAGGGAGATGAGAAGAGAGAGAAGAAAAAATGGAGAAACAAGGTTGGGGAGGAAAGTAAAGAGAAGAGGATAGGTTAGGGAAGGAGAGAGAATGAGGGGCACACTGATTTCGTTCCTGGTCTTGGGCTGGTGTGGAAACCCTGGACCAGTTCAGTTTAACCAGAACAGCTCTCGACTGCTTAGGCGATATGGACCGGGGCTTCTGTGTCAGCCAGGAATTGGATAATTCTTGGGATCCTAGGGAGTCTTATTTAATAAAGGCATTTTTCCATAGGCGCAGAACGGGGAGGAAAAGCTCTTTTTGAATAAGCCTCTGTGTCTTCAGGCTTCCCAAATGAAGCCGTGCCCAGGGATAACAGATTTCCAGTCAGTGAGAGTGTGTTTTGGAAAGAATGTTCATGAAAAGATCACCAGCAGCGGTCTGCAATTTTTCATATGCCAAAAAAATCAAAACTAGGAAAGAGAAGCTACGATTACCACTCAACAGGATTTTATTCCCCCCCTGCATGCTAACTAAAAGAAAAAAAAAAAAGGCCTTTTAATGTGCATTAAATGTAATCTGTGCATTAAGTGAAAGTGCAGCAGAATGTCCATGCAATGCTTGCTTTGCCTGATGAGGGGAGGGAGCTCCTGCTGCTTCTTCGTCCCGTGCCAAATTCTGTGCTTAAAAATGTAAAATTCTGTTCTGGCAGGGAATGATGTGCAAATTCTGCATTGAGCAGCTGTATGAACTCTCCCCCTTCCCCAGGACGCACATTTTGCTTCCACCTGGGTATGGGGTGGGTCTGAGGGGAGATCTGGGGTGGACTGGAGCGGCAGATCTGCCTATGCGGATTGCGAGTCAGGGGGGGTAGACGAGTGGGGACAGCCAGGTTCGTATTGTTTTAATGAAAAGGGGAAGGACCGGGGGGAGGGGGGGGCGGACAAACTGCGAGCCTCTGGACCTTTTTTAAGCATTTAGGGAGGTTTGGGGGTGGGGGATGCTCGGCTTGAAGGGGCCAAAGATAACTTTGTGAGGAAAATTGGGGCTTGGGCCACAGGCCCACCTATATCTTTATTCATTTTAAACAGTGTTACTTACCTGGATATCTTTTGAAGCTATCCGGGGAAGTAGCAAGTTATCCGGTTGCCCAAGGCCAGAAACTTTAGGCCTGTTCTGAAGCAGACCTAAAGTTATCTGGCTACTCTTGCTAAATATACCTGATATTCTGCTAAGTTAACTCGGACCCTACGTGAAATGCCCTTGGAATGCCCTACTTTATCCCATTAATTTATAGCCAGGTAACTACTTAATTTAGCTGGATAAGTGTCTGTCTAAATGGCTTTTGAGTATTGATCTCTAAAAGCTCAGCATCTGACTACAGTCAACAGGCACCACTTAGCTGGACAAGTGTCTTATTCAGCTAAGTTTTGAGCCGGATGACCCTGTGGCGGGGAATGGGTGGATCAGGGAGGAGCTGAGTTAGCCGGATAACTTATCTGGCTAACTGTGGCTGAGCTGGGAGTACAAAGGAACAGGAGAAAACTGCCAGTTGGAAAATAATAAAATAAAGGTTGGGGCTACCTACTCGAACGAACACTACAGCCTGAATGGTTCCTCTTTGAAGGCTGATCCCATGAGCCAGTGACTTAGGGCGACCTGTCATGACCCACTGGTGAGATGAGCTGACGATTACTGTATTTCAGGGAGTTGCTAATGTTCAGTCTCTCGCCCTCCCTCTCTCTTTGGTAATAGCAGTCACTGTACAAAAGTGAAACCGGTGCGTATCTGCTCAGTTTGCTGGTTAAAGATCCCCCCTTTTTTTTTAAACAGTTTTCACCCAGAGGAAATGGCACAACGAGCTCAGGATGTGTTCTTCCCTCTGACCCTGGTGTTAGCGGGCAATAAGGATAAGTCTCAGTCTAACCCTGGTTGCTAACTGCCTGACAAGGAACCACTATGGAAGGAAAACAGCGTGATCTCTGAGTTGTGCTTTCACCCCTGTGCAGCTGGGTGCGCTCAAAGGAAATCGTTCTTAATCAGCAAAGCAAGCAGCACGTGACTGAGGTAATGACAGTTTCATTTTCACTCAGTAAAACTTTTTCACGAGGGACTTTTTAAAGCTGTAAATGCCCCCCAAAATGATGGTGCTTCCTGTATGTTTATGTAAAATAAGAATACTAGAAGCATTATTATTATTATTATTTTTTTTTTTTTTTGCATTAAGAAGTCTAAACCATCCCTTATGTGACTACATTTACTGATTGAAAATGCAAGCTTCGAGTGCTCAATTTCTTGCTATTCAGACCTGCTTTCTTTGGATCTTATTTACTAACAGGGGCAGATTGCCCTATCGGGGGATCGGGCATCCCCCGGTGGGCCGGTCGCTCTAGTCACGTGGTCTGCCTAGCGCGGCTCTGCCACAGCCGCGCTAGGCAGACCACGTGGTATCTCCTGGGCCAGCCTGGGCGGCAAATCCCCGGGCCGGTCATCAGTGAGAATCCTTGTTTACCAAGCAGGTTTTTTCCCCCATAGACCCAAAATAGGAGAAAAACCTTTAGAAAATAGACTTCAGTTTGCTAGTTCAATTACACCATATACTGATGGCTATTCAGCCTAGGGTTCTCGATGGCAAAATCTAGAGTACTGCATTGAAGTATAAAAAAACATTACAATTCTTTTCCAAATAGTAGAATTAAAAAACAATCCTTGGCCATAGCCTAGGTTTTTGGTGTTGGAGTGATTGGTCACGCCTGCATAATGCAGAAATGAGAAGTTGTTCAATATTTTTGTTCTTTGCCTGCCATCATAATCACAATTAAGGATTGTGTCATGCAAAATTTTGTGCACGCTGATGGTTTCAAATATAAATGCTAGTTTATGTTTTGCCCATGTATGTGCATCCAGGCTAACAAAAGCATAAAGCAAACCTCATGCAGAGCCCAGAAAAACTGCATTCATCTAACTCTGCATTTTGTATGTTGACTTTGGAATTCTTTAAAACACAGTACAGTCAACTAATGATTCTTTATTGGAAAAAAATAGATAAAAAAACCCAACCTTGCAGAATACTGTGTCAAGAAGAATTACTATAGATAATATATTACTTTATGCTATGTTTTCAATTGGGATCCCTGTGGAGGGAACCTCTTGGCTAATTATTCCTAAAGATCTGTAATGCTTACATGTGTACATGTATGTTGCGGTCCCGGGTGCACAGCTTGCAATCGGATCCTTACCTTCCGCTCCGGGCCGGCAGTGCTGGGGGAATCGCCTCTCGGGAGGCCCACGACGAGGCCCGCTCCTTGTCGGGCCTGCTCCGGCCTTCTCGCGGTGGCGTCTCCATGAGGGAGACACCGCCGAGTCCCTGAACGTGACCCCTCCCCGTGCGGGGAAGCCCAATTTAAAGGGCTTTTCCCGCCAAACCATGGCCCACCCCCTGCCTCGACCTCGGACCTTCTTGCCTCATCTCGTCTCCAATGATCTCCTAAGTCCCAGCGGCCCGGGACTCCACAAGCTCCTCTTGGGGGGCCCACGGGCCTCCATGGGTGAAGTTTGTTGTCTTCCATCAGTGATCACCTAAGTCCCAGCGGCCTGGGACCCTCACAAGCCCTCCTCTCGGGGGGGTCCGCAGGCTTCCAGGGCGAAGACTCTCTTCCTAGCTCGGCTTGACACCGCCTACCGGCCTACTGCCTCGCAGCGGAGAGCCCTCATCTACCATCCTCCACTCTCCTAGGGCCCGGCCCAAGGGTCCACCATCTGACCAGCAACACATGTATACGTATGTTTTTGACTTAATGATCCCTTTAACAATATGCTTATTACAGTAGAGCTGGTTGTCCATTTTATAAACACCTGTTTAAAGGATTATTCAGTTAAAAACACAGCAATCCACACACGAGAGTGCTTTGTATCATGTAGAAAAAAAAGAAAGAAACATGACAGAATTGCATTGAAATGAAATACTGATGGCATAACATGTCTTTCGCTTTAATTTATGATATATGAACAAACCACGTGACTGTAATTGGCTATCAGTAATACTTATGTCATGATGTAAACCATTGTGATCTTCACTTGGAACAACAGTATATAAAATGGCTAAATAAATATTAAAACTTGCTGCAACATGAGAGAAGTGAGAGGAGAATATCTTTACAAGGATACTCTTACCTAAGGTTTAGCATAGGGACTTGTATAAGGTTACACGATGAATGATGGACAGAGAAACCAAAAGTGTCTTCAGTCTCCCAGCTTCAAGCACATATAGGCACTAAGTGGGACTGCCAGCTTAAAATGCCTTTGTGTCTTTATGAATTATAAGAGCATAGGAAATACCATGGTAGGTCAGACCAATGATTCCGTCATGCCCAGCATCCTGTCTCTAACAGTGGCTATTCTGGGGTACTTGTACGTACCCAACAGATCCTAATGAGGAGATCCATTCCCTGCTGCTCACTCTGGAACTGAGGGCTGATGATCCTGAAGTCCACCTGGCTGGTAATGATTAATGAATCTGTCCTTCAGAAACGGATCCAAACTTTTTTTTGTATAACCTGACGATACTGCTAACCTGGACCACTTCCTCCAACAATAAATTCTGCAGCTTAATTGTGTTTTGATTGAAGACATGTTTTAAATTGGCTATCAGTTGTGGGCTGTCCCCTGTGTTGAGACATGTAACTGTCATTAAAGTCTGTAGTCTATGGGAAGGCCACTAGTGGCACTGTTCTGTTTGATGGATTCAAAGAAGGGTAGAAACATGTTTTCTCATGGCCATTCCTTTGTACTCTATTGTATGTTAGTTGTTTTGTTCAGTTACCGTTCATACTGATCCTTCAGTAAGGAGATGGTACTCACTACCTTTCTCAGGCTGTGACAAGACAGAAAGTTAATAGGACTCTGAAACACCCTAGTCCTAGTCCTAGAATTATTGAAGAGAGTAAATTACCAAGCCTTGTTAGCTTATTCCACATCACTCCTGGTTTTATAAACCTCTATCTTTTCCCCACTCAGTCATGTCTTCTCCAAGCTGGAGAGCCCCAACCTGTTTAGCCTTTCTTCACAAGGGAGCCATTCCATCTCCTTTATCATTTTTGTTGCCCTTCTCTTTAACTTTTCTAGTTCTGCTTTACTTTTTTTTGAGACGGGGTGACCAGAACTGCTCACAGTACTCAAAATACACTCAACACTATGGGTCAATTCTGAAGCAATATGATATTCTCAATTTTACTCTCTATGCCTTTCTGAATAATTTCCAACATTCCTTTTGCTTTTTTTAACCACCACTTCACACTGTATGGTCCACAATGACTCCAAGATTCTTTTCCTTACAGGTGATTCCTAATATGAAACCCAGCATCATGTACCTGTAGTTGGGATTATTTTTCCCATCATGCATTGTGCACGTGTCCACATTAAATTTCATCTCCCATTTGCATGCCCTGTCTCCCAGTCTTGTAAGGTCTTCCTGCAATTCCTCATAGTCTGCTTGTGTTTTTAACTATGTTAAATAATTTTGTGTCATGTGCTGCTATGATCACTTCCACTCAGTCATTGGTTCCCTTTCCAGATCATTAATGAATATGGTCCCAGTACAGATTCCTGTAGCTCTCTACTATTCACTTCTCTCCATTGGGAAAACTGACATTTAGTCCTACTTTTTGTTTCTTATCCTGTAACCAGTTACCAATCCACAAAAAGACATTGCCCTATATGCTATAACTTTTTAATTTCTCGAGGAGTCTCTCATCAGGGACTTTATCAAATGTGTTCTGAAAATCAAGATACACTGTATTGACTGGCTCACCCTTATCCACATTTTATTTACACTTTCAAAGAATCCTCACAGATTAATAAAACACAGCTTTCCTTTGCTAAATCCAGGCTGGCTCTTCCCTATTAAACCATGTTTATCTGTATGCCCAGTAATTCTGTTCTTATAGAGATGTGAATCGGAACCAGAATCGGTTCGGATTTCAGTTCAGATTCACATCTCTATAGATGTGAATTGGAACCAGAATCGGTTCAGATTTCAGTTCCGATTCACTTCTTAACAATAGCTTCCACCATTTTTTCTGGCATCAAAATCAAACTCACTAGTCTGTAGTTTATTGGATCACCCCTGAAGCCTTTAAAATATGCCATTACATTGATTACTCTCCAGTCCTCAGGTATAGTAGTTGATTGTAATGATAGGTTACAAATATCCAGTAGCAGATCTGTAGTTTTATATTTAGTTCTTTCTGAACTCTGTGGTGAATACTATCTGGTCTTGGTGATTTACTACTATATCGTTTTGTCAATTTTGCTTTAGTAAGTCTTCGAGATTCAAGGTAATTTGCTTCAGTTCTTCTAAATTAGTGGTATTCACTCTCAGCTTTTGAGGGCCAGAAATGGGCCAGGTTTTCAGGATATCCCTAATGAATATGCATGGTATAAATTTGCATGCATACTGCCTCCATTTTATGCAATTCTATCATGCATGTGCATTAGGGATATCCTGAAAAGCTGAATGGTTTGCTGCCCTCAAGGGATGGGAGTGAATATCTTGTAAATTATCATCTAGAAAGAATAGTCCCAATGTGGGTATCTCCCTAACATTCTCTACAGTATAGTTTGAAGCAAAGAATTAATTTAGGTTTTCTATTATAGCCTTATCTTTCTTATGTGCCCCTTTTACTCCTTGGTCATCTGTTAGTCTAATGACTTCCTGTCTATGTTTTTTCTTTTGATGTTCTTGAAAAGATTTCATTAATAGTTTTTATCTATTTGACTAGTTTTTCCTCAAATTCTATCTTGACCTGGCTTAATAACATTTTATATATTATTTGCCATTAAGACCTCCTTTCTATTTAGAAAGAAAACATTTTTGGTTTTAATAGCCTCTTTCACAGCATCATCATTTTAGCCATACTGGTAGGTGTTCTTCTTGCGACCTTTTTAAAATTAAGGAATTCATTTTATCTGGGCTTCCAGGATGGTATTTTTAAACAATCTCCATTCCTCATGCAAGCCTCTAGCCTTCACAAATGTTCTTTTTACTTTCCTTCTAAGCAATTTCCTCATTTATTATAGTCTTTCTTTTAAAGTAAAATGCTATCAGAACAAGTTCTCTGAGAGGCAACTTAGATGGCGGCATAGTGGGACAGCGGAAAGCCAGCTATCTCTATTCTCTCTAAAAAGATTTTCTTTTGAATCGAATGCCATCGAAGAGAAAGGGGAAAGTAAGGGTTTTCTCCCCAGTGCTCTTACCTGGACCCAGCCAGCTGGACATTGTCCGATTTCTGTCCCAAGCAGTGATTTCAGAGGGAGTTGAGGAAGCCATTGCGAGTGCTGCGGCAGGAGAGCAGCTTACGTCGCCAGTAGAGACTTCCCTCAGTCCGGACCTATGCGCACCCCCAGCGCAATGAGACCGGTCCAGGGAACCTGCTCTGTCGCAGACGGATGACGTCTTAGCGCCGGAGTTGGAGGGAGAGCTCCCTGGAGGGAGCAGATAGACCAGAATTGGCACAGGTTTTGGCCGATTCAGAAGCAGTTGGAGAGAAGCCGGGGACATCGAAGGAGACTTTGCTGGTGGAGGCGGCCTCCCCTGCTGCTGGGGAAAACATCTATCAGCCTGAAACTCCTGGTGAGTCAGTGTCTGGGTCAACAAGGCCAGGGGCGGTGACCCTCGAAGCTATCTGGGATCTTGTTGCAGCCCAGGCCCAATCCTTAACTCGGCTTGAAAAAAAAGTAGACTCCCTAAACTATAACTTGCAAGAGAAGATAGTTGGTATACAAGCACAAGAAACTGTACTGATGAATAAAATAACTGAGATGGAGAAAAAGGTTCAAACATGTACTACACTAAATTCAGCAATAATAAAAGAACAGCTTTCGTCATCACGGCACCTGGAGTCGTTAGAAAATGGATTGAGAAAACTGAACATAAGAATTCTTAATTTTCCCCAAATTATAGGAGAAATACCATATATAACTTTAAAAAGATTTTTGACAACTTCCCTTGGGTTTTCTGACCAAAATATTCCTTCAATAAATAATTGTAAATTTCTGACAAATAGGGCAGTTGTTCAAAATGATAATATGAATGCTATACAAAATTTAACAGGTTTTCTCGAATCCTCTAATCTAGAGATCATTGATTGGAAAGTTCTTATGGTATCATTTATCTCTACTCAAGATGTTATGAGTGTTGTGCGAAATTATTTTAAGAAATTTTCAGTAAACTTTTGTGATCAAGAAGTTAGGCTATATCCAGATATGGCGCCGGTTACGCAGTATCATAGAAAATAATTTTTATCATTTCGATAAAATGTTACCTCTTTAGGTTTTTCCTTTTTATTATGATACCCATGCAAATGTATTTTAAAGAAAGGGGAAGAAATATTTGTATTTTTTCAAACTGACCAATTGCGGCAGTTTTTTGAGGACCATAGGCCAGCAACTTCATCTCCTATAGCTTAAGAGGTAGAAGGTCCTAGTGAAAGGTATCACTGCTATTCTATGTAAAGCCTATTTCTTTTTGTTTAGTTTATATACTCCTGAATATAATTTCTGTTGCCTCCTCCTTAAAGATTTTCTTATGTTATAGCATGAATAGCCTTAAGTAAATGCTTAGCTCATTAGACAAAATCAATTATTATTTATTATTATGTTCATGTAAATGAAAAGCTTGCTTATGTAAATGAAAAGTCTGAGAGAGAGACAGTATAATGTTATATTATGTTTTGATTATGGAGGATTATAAATGTGTATAATTTGAAAATGATAGATAAACTATTAAAAAAAAAAAAAAAAAGTAAAATGCTATTGTAGTGGTTTTATTTAGTATTCTTCCTCCCATATTATGTAAGATTATATTACATTATGATCACTGTTGCTAAACTGATCTACCAGTTTTCTCTTGCAACAGGTCCTGCATTTCACGTAGAATTAGCTCCACCTCTCATTGGCTTTAGGACTAGCTGCTCCATTAAGCAATCATTTATGGTATCTAGAAACTTCACCTCTCTGGCATGCCTGGAAAGTTATTTACCCATTCAAACCTGGGGGTATTTGAAGTCTTCCATTGTTAATGTGGTTCCGGTTTTAGTTCCCTAAAACTCTATTGGCATGTCAGTCTCTCTCACCATCCTGATCAGGTAGTCAGTATAAGCCCCCAATGCTACTTTCTTTTCTGCCATTCATTTTTATCATGTATCGGAGGACATTATTTAATACATTTTGGTTGACCTGTTTAAAAGTTCTAGGACCTGGTAAAAAAAAAAGTTCTAGGATCCTGTATTTTGCAATATATTGATTATATTCTTCTTGCTTATTAAAATCAAAACTTCAGAATGAGATGCACATACAGTTGTCCAAAGACTGCTGACCTTAGTGGCACAATAAAAAATTTACAAGTTACAGACACAGTCTAAGTAAGGATATGTCTCGCCACTGTGTATATGTCATATCTTAAAATCATAGCTGTAGAAGAGAACCCAGCATAATAATGATACGCATCTATCGGGATACCCATGAAATTGTAGTATCTATTTGCCCAAGAAGGAATATGTATAGTATCCTTTTTTCCAGTTGTACAGGTATCTAGCGCGGTAAACATTATTTTTATGGAAGAGAAAGCATTAGTTTTAGCAAATAAAAGGGTCCATTTTTAATAGTGCTTAATTGCAAATAGTGCACATGTCCTAAGTGCACACAAACTCAACTGATTTTCAAACACAGGGTACCTGTGTACATTGACTTTGAAGATTGAGTTGTGCAGTTAAAAGTATGCACATGCAGTTACGCAGTGTTGCACAATGGTATGAAGTATGCACACATTAGTCATGTGCCTACTGTGCTTTTTTAAAAATGAAATGCATGTGGGCACTTTCCTCCACCTCAGAATGTGTCTTTTGTATGCAGCTAAATGTACGTACATTGTTGCGCCTTCCAGGCAACCGGAAATTCATGTATTGTTGATTTGGCTGATCTCCCCATGTTACTCTTTACACTACATGCAGATATCCTGATCAAGCCTTTGAAAATTTACCAAAAAAACAGCACGCTTGGCTTCCCACTTTTATTCAAAAGGAGAACGTGGAAGCGGGTTTGGGTAGAGCAGCTGACACACTCTAGCCCATGCCCCCTGAGGCCCCAGAAAAAGACATTTAAAAATGCCCAGAAATGTCTTCCCTTTCATAGGTATTTCAGCCATATTTGAGGTCTCTCACAAGACCTTGATTCAATAAAAATAAAATGAAAACACATATTTTTGAGCCAGGATGTGGCAGTTAAGTCACAGAAATGTGAGGAAGCAGTGTACAAAGGCTGTGGGCAAACTGACTTGGGGTGTGCTGGTGGTAGAAACTCAGGCAGTCTAATTATAGGCTACATGCGTACAGGCAGCTACAATATATTTAGCTAGCTCTGTTGCACTGTAGTCATTTTGTTGCAGCAGTCTCGCCTGAAAAATAAAACAAGGGAGAAGATTTAAATATGTGCTTTGTTTGTTTTTCTGTTTTGGGGCTAGCAGCAGAGGGGGGCTGTCAATTTTCTTTTAACAGATATTAGCTAGAACGAGAGACAAAACTGAAGAGATGATCTCAGAGCTCCCCTGGGTTTTGATTACGGCACTTAAATGTATCTGCAGATCTAGATCCTTGCACCCTGTTTCGGTACAGTATAGAACCATGGGTTTGAACTGTGAAAAAATAATGGCCTCATTATTTCCATGCACTGTACACATCAGGCAAAAGAGTATGCTCAGATGAGAGTCTTCTCTGCATAATTATGAGTAAGTAAGCCACAGCCGTGCTCGGAGAGCAAATGGTCATGCTTCTGAAAGCAATAGATCCCCATTTAGAGGTCATATTTTCTCTTAAGTTCAATTACGCAAAAATCCTCTGTGTACACTTCCTATAAAAGAGTGCCTTAGGTTTTAAGAACTGCTTAACCAAGCTGAAACTATATGCAGTTAAAAGATACATGCTCACATGAGCTACTCTTGGAAGCAGGCCTGGATTTAGGCCTAGGCAAGGAAGCAATTTTGTCTGGCACCAAATTTGTAAAGGTGCTGGAGCATCACCTCTGCTGCCATGCCTTCATCCGGGCCTACCACTGTGGTGTTGCTTCTCTTATGTAGTGGTGCAGGCTCCAGGAAGCAGCAGCAGTAGGCACAGTGCAGCCCTGATAGGCCCCAGGGCATCCTGACCCTCCTTTAGTACCGATATCCTGTTACCTTGAAAACCCGTTTGAGGGGCAGGATGCTTTTGGGCCTGCCAGTGCTCTAGGGCTGCTGGAGGCCCTGTGCTGAATTTTTTTAAATCTGAAGATGCTACTGCTGCTGCTTGTAGCTCGCACCGGGACATGAAGGTAAGAAGAGAGATCAAGAGGATACCCAAAGAAGATTTTGGAAGAAATTGGGCAGGGATGGTTGGGGGAGGGGGGAGAGGATTGTCTCCCCCTGCCCCTCATTGCCTATGGGTACACACCACATTAATTTGGCCATAGTTGGAAGACAATTTGCAGAATAAGAGACATTGTTGTGTTCTGGCTACTGCTACATTTCTTGCACACTTGCTGAAGGACCAGTTTCAATATACAAAATTCACAGGTGGGCACAAATACAAGCTATAAATATCCATGCATGAAAAAAAAGAAAACAAGAAAATGCCTACCTCTACATAAGAACACAAGAAATGCCATACTGGGTCAGACCAAGGGTCCATCAAGCCCAGTATCCTGTTTCCAACAGTGGCCAATCCAAGTCACAAGTACCTGGCAAGTACCCAAACATTAAATAAATCACAAGCTACTATTGCTTATTAATTACCGTAATAGCAGTTTATGGATTTTTCCTCTAGGATCTTATCTAAACCTTTTTTAAACCCATTTACACTAACTGCTGTAACCACATTCCCTGGCAAAGAATTCCAGAGCTTAACTATGCACTGAGTGAAAAAGAATTTACTTCTATTTGTTTTAAATGAGCTACTTGCAAACTTCATTGAGTGCCCCCTAGTCCTTCTAATATCTGAGGGAGTAAATAACTGATTTACATTAACTTGTTCAAGCCCTTTCATGATTTTGTAGACTTCTATCATATCCCCCGCTCAATCCTCTTTTCTCCAAACTGAACAGCCCTAACTTCTTTAGCCTTTCCTCAGAGGGCAGCTTATCATTTTGGTTGTCCTTCTGTGTACTTTCTCCAGTGCAGCTTTATCCTTTTTGAGATTCGGTGACCAGAATTGCACACAGTATTCAAGGTGCAGTCTCATCATGGAACAAGACAGGTGCATTATGACATCCTCCGTTTTATTGGCCATTCCCTTCCTGATAATTCCTAACATTCTGTTTGCTTTTTTGATTGCCACAGCACATTGAGCCAACGATTTCAGTGTATTATCCACTATGATGCCTAGATCTCTTTCCTGGGTGGTAATTCCTAAGAAAGAACCTAATATCGTGTAACTACAGCAAAGGTTATTTTTCCCTATATGCATCACTTTGCACTTGTCCATGTTAAATTTAATCTACCATTCGGAAGAACAATCTTCCAGTTTTGCAAGGTCCTCTTGCAATTCATCACAATCCTCAGGAGATTTAACTACTCTGCATAATTTTGTGTCATCCGCAAATTTGATCACCTCACTCGTTGTACCTCTTTCCAGATCATTTATATATATATTAAAAAGCACCAGACCAAGTACAGATCCCTGAGGGACTCCACCGTTTACTTTTTCCACTGTGAAAACTGACCATTTAATCCTACTTTCTGTTTCCTGTCTTTTAACCAGATTGCAATCCACAAAAGGACATCGCCACTTATCCCATGACTTTTTTTTACTTTTCTTAGAAGCCTCTCATGAGGGACTTTGTCGAATGCCTTCTGAAAATCCAAATACACCACATCTACCGGTTTACATTTGTCCACATGTTTCTTCACCTCTTCAAATAAATGTAGGAGATTTGTGAGGCAAAATTCCCCTGGGTAAATCCATGTTGGTTGTGTCCCATCAAACCATGTCTTTCTAAATGTTTTGTGATTTTATTGTTTATAATTGTTTCCATGATGCTTCCTGGCACTGAAATCAGGCTCACCGGTCTATTGTTTCCCGGATCACCCCTGGATCCCTTTTTAAATATAGGGGTTACATTGGCCATCTTCCAGTCTTCAGGTGCATTGGATGATTTTAATGATAGGTTGCAAATTAATTGAAATAGGTCTGAAATTTCATTTTTTAGTTCTTTCAGAAACCTGGTGTATATACCATCTGGACCAGGTGATGTACCACTCTTCAGTTTGCAAATCAGGCCTACTACATCTTCTAAGTTCACTGTGATTTGGCTCAATTGATCTGAATCATCATCCATGAAAACCTTCTCCAGAACAGGTATCTCTCCAACATCCTCTACAGTAAACATGAGGCAAAGAAACTGTTTAATCTTTCCACAATGGCTTTATCTTGTCTAAGTGACCCTTTAACCCCTTGATCATTCAACGGTCCAACTGACTCCCTCACAGGCTTTCTGCTTCGGATATATTTAAAAAGGTTTTTATTGTGAGTTTTTGCCTCTATGGCCAAACTTCTTTTCAAATTCTCTCTTAGCCTGTCTTATCAATGTCTTACATTTAACTTGCCAATGCTTATGCTTTATCCTATTTTCTTCTGATGAATACTTCTTCCAATTTTTTAATGAAGATATTTTGGCTAAAATAGCCTCTTTCACCTCACCTTTTAACCATTCCGGTAATCGTATTGACTTCCTTCCATCTTTCTTAATGCATGGAATACATCTGGAATATGCTTCTAGGATGTTATTTTTTAACAATGTCCACGCCTGTTGCACACTTTTTTCCTTTGTAGCTACACCTTTCAGTTTTTTTTCTATTTTTCTCATTCTATCAAAGTTTTCCATTTGAAAGTTTAGCACTAGAGCCGTCAATTTACTTACTGTCCCCCTTCCAGTCATTAATTCACATTTGATCATATTATGACCACTATTACCAAGCAACCCCACCACTGTTACCTCTCTCACCAAATCCTGTGTTCCACTGAGAATTAGATCTAAAATTGCTCCCTCTCTCATTAGTTCCTAAACCAATTGCTCCATAAAACTGTCATTTATTCCATCCAGGAACTTTATCTCTCTAGCATGCCCTGATATTTCACTTACCCAGTCAATTTTGGCATAATTGAAATTTCCCATTATTACTGTACTACCAATTTGTCTAGCTTCCCTAATTTCCCTTAAAATTTCACTGTCCATCTCACCATTTTGGCCAGGTGGATGGTAGTATACTCCTATCACTATACTCTTTCCAACACACAATGGATTTCTACCCATAAAGATTTGATTGAGCATTTAGTCTCATGCAGGATCTTTATCCTGTTGGACTCTATATCATCCTGGACATAAAACATCACCCCACCACCATGATGCTCCTCTCTGTCATTGTGATATATTGTGTACCCCGATATAGCACTATCCCATTGGTTATCCTCTTTCCGCCATGTCTCTGAGATGCCAATTAAGTCTGTCATTATTCACTGCTATACACTCTAATTCTCCCATCTTACTTCTTAGACTTCTGGCATTAGCATACAAACATTTCAAAGTGTGTGTTTTGTTTGTATTTTCATTCTGATTTTTAATTGATAGGGATAAATTGAAATCTTTTAGCTCAGGTGCATTTTTAGTTATAGGCATTTGGACTACTTTTCTTATTATTGGAACCTCTCTGTTGGGATGCACTAACTCTAATGCTTCATTAGTATCCTTTAAAGATACCTCCCTCTCAACCATGCACTGCTGTCAGCTTTCCCCTTTGTTCTAGTTTAAAAGCTGCTTTATGTCTTTTTTAAAGGTTAGCGCCAGCTGCCTGGTTCCACCCTGCTTAAGGTGGAGTCCATCCCTTCGGAAAAGACTCCCCTTTTCCAAAAAGGTTCCCTAGTTCCTTACAAAACGGAATCCCTCTTCCTTGCAAGAGGTAAAATACATAATTAAACCAATAAAAAACATATCAATAAAAATATAACGGAGAACAAATCAGACTATGTCCAGATCATGATCCCCTTAAAGAATCCATCACTAAAACACTTGAATTTTGGGAAAACTGCCTTCAAGAAATCAACGGCCTCCTCACTAGCTTAAACTTAATACTAAATTCTTCTAAGAGCGAACTCCTCCTCATCTCCCCGGAAAATAGTAATATCACTACGAATCCACCAGCAAACCTTCACATCACACAAACAAGAGACTTAGGAGTTATTATCGAAAATCTGCTAAATCTAAAATCATTTATCAACCAAACAACCAAGGACTGTTTTCATAAACTACATGTCCTGAAAAGAATAAAACCAATCTTTCACTTTCAAGATTACAGAACGGTTCTGCAAGCCACAATCTTCTCTAAGATAGACTACTGTAACTCTATCCTATTAGGTCTCCCTTCATCTCACACCAAACCTCTTCAGATGGTACAAAACGCGGCAGCCAGAATACTGACAAACACGAGGAAAAGAGACCATATTTCTTCCATCCTCAAAGACCTACACTGGCTGACAATTCACTACAGAATCATTTATAAGTCCATTACCACTATCTATAAAGCCATCCATCACCAGGCTCCACTCAGCCTACAAATCCCATTCAGAAAACGTACCTCCTCCAGACCCATTCGAGAAGCATACAGAGAATCACTACATGTTCCCCACACCAAAACCTCTCAACATATAACATTTAGAGATAGGGCTTTCTCTACAGCAGGACCATCGCTATGGAACTCCATTCCTCCTGATCTTCGTCAAGAACCGTGCCTTCCAACCTTCAGAAAAAGACTTAAGACGTGGTTGTTTAAACAAGCCTTTCCAGACCCAACTGAATCTCTATGCAACGACAACCACAGTCAGACATTCTTAGAATATTGTAAATAATTGCTCTTTCTATTAATTTCCTTTAGACTTTCCTTCCTCACCCAGTTTTGGAACATCCTTGTTTTATTGTAACTGCAGATTTTCTGTTCACTTGTTACAGTTTTCTAGTTTATTATCATTTTACACCCCTTGTTGAATGTAAACCAGCATGATGTGATTTTTATCTCGAATGCCGGTATAGAAAAACACTAAATAAATAAAATTAAATAAAAAAACAAAACAAAACTAATAAGTATAAAAAGGAGGTAAGGATCAAATATCAATCTGCCTGTAGCTTGCTGAATGTGACAGAGCATAAATAAGTTTTTAATTTTGTCTTGAACTCCTTTTGGGTTGGTCAAGAGCCTGAGTTCCAGAGAGAGGGACCTGCTACTGAGAAGGCATGCTTTCTTTTTATGTCAAGTCTTGCAGTTTGAGGTACACAGTCATACAACAGATGGATTATGAATTAAATTGTGAATTAACATTAGAATTTTATAATGAATACGCTGCTGGATGGGGAGCCAGTGGAGAGAGAGGAGGGTTAGCGTAATATGGTCTCTGGCTTTATTGTTGGTAAGAAATCAAGCAGAGGCATTTTGAATTAATTGTAATGGACAAAGCATTGAATCAGGGAGACCTAAATATAGTGCATTGTAATAGCCCAATCCAGAGAGGATTAAGGCTTGCAAAACAGTTCGGAAGTCAACAGAATACAGCAAAGGTTTAGTCTTTTTAGAAGGTGAATTTTGTAGAATGATGTTTTTTACAACTGAGGAGATATTGACAGACATAGACTGGAATCCAGAGTGACACCTAGGTTACGAGCTTGATTGGTGATGGGAATGGTACAATTGTCAAATATAAGATGAGAAGGAGAGTGACAGGAAGAATGAGGTATGGTGGATAAATGTACAGTTTTGGTTTTTGAAGCATTTAATTTCAGATGGTTATGTTCTTGAAAGGTGACAAGCTGAAAAGAAGCAACTTCTTTCTGCAACTGCCCTGCTGGAACCCTGAATACAATCCATTAATTAACAAATTTAAAATTGTTCTGAAAAAAAACAACACTCATACTGTTTAATTTTTCAAGGAATTTTGTGATTGCTTCATGAGTTCTTTGTTCTGAAATTTCAATTAGAGAGTACTCAGCCAAATTCTTTTGCACAGTAGAACGGTAACAGAAAGAGGCATGATTTCTGCTAACCCGTATTAATTATTACTGAGTTACTCTGCATGTATTTGCATGCTAAGATGCTCATTTAAGTATTTTCTGTATTCTGCATTTTCTTTAACACTCATAGGGGCGGATTTTAAGAGCCCTGCTCGCCTAAATCCGCCCAAAACCGGGCGGATTTAGGCGAGCAGGGCCCTGCGCGCCGGTGAGCCTATTTTACATAGGCCTACCGGCGCGCGCAGAGCCCCGGGACTCGCGTAAGTCCCGGGATTTTCGGAGGGGGGCGTGTCGGGGGCGGGCCGGAACCGTGCAACGTTTTCGGGGCGTGTCGGGAGCGTTCCGGGGGCGGGTCCGGGGGCGTGGCCCTGGGCGGCCCGGGGGCGTGGCCGTGCCCTCCGGACCCACCCCCAGATCGCGTCCTGGCGCGCTAGCGGCCCGCTGGCGCGCGGGGATTTACGTCTCCCTCCGGGAGGCGTAAATCCCCCAACAAAGGTAAGGGGGGGGGTTTAGACAGGGCCGGGCGGGTGGGTTAGGTAGGGGAAGGGAGGGAAAGGTGAGGGGAGGGCAAAGGAAAGTTCCCTCCGAGGCCGCTCCGATTTTGGGGGTAGGCTGCGCGGCTCGGCGCGCGCCGGCTATACAAAATCGATAGCCTTGCGCGCGCCGATCCAGGTTTTTAGCAGATACGCGCGGCTCCGCGCGTATCTACTAAAATCCAGCGTACTTTTGTTTGCGCCTGGAGCGCCAACAAAAGTACGCCTATGCGCGCTATTTGAAAATCTACCCCATAGTGGCGGATTTTCATACTCCGCGAATAGGCCTACTTTTGTTTGCGCTCCTGGCGCAAACAAAAGTACGCTGGATTTTAGTAGATACGCGCGGAGCCGCGCGTATCTGCTAAAAACCTGGATCGGCGCGCGCAAGGCTATCGATTTTGTATAGCCGGCGCGCGCCGAGCCGCGCAGCCTACCCCCGTTCCCTCCGAGGCTGCTCCGATTTCGGAGCGGCCTTGGAGGGAACTTCCTTTTGCCCTCCCCTCACCTTCCCCTCCCTTCCCCTACCTAACCCACCCACCCCGCCCTGTCTAAGCCCCCCCCTTACCTTTGTCGGGGGATTTACGCCTCCCGGAGGGAGACGTAAATCCCCGCGCGTCAGCGGGCCTCCTGCGCGCTGGGACGCGTCCTGGGGGTGGGTCCGGAGGGCGCGGCCACGCCCCCGGGCCGCCCCGGGCCGTAACCACGCCTCCAGGTCCGCCCCCGAAACGCTCCCGGCACGCCCCCTAAACGCCGCGCGGTTCGGGCCCGCCCCCCGACACGCCCCCGACACGCCCCCCTCGGAGAACCCCGGGACTTACGCGAGTCCCGGGGCTCTGCGCGCGCCGGTGAGCCTATGTAAAATAGGCTTACCGGCGAGCAGGGCTCTGAAAATCCGCCCCATAATGCGCAACTTTGCGTCGATTAGCACAAGTATTTAACATATGGTAACACTTGCATTAGCATTAACACAGTTTGGTACACAGACCCCTAAAAGTTTAGTACTTTTTGTGCAATTTTAAGTATGTAAACTCCAAGTCTTCTACCTAAGGACAGGACCCCTGATGTGGGACCCCCCCCCCCCCTCACCACCACCACACACACACCAATGAAAGACTCTTTCAAGGATATAATTCCTAAAATGGGTCCTCACCTTGAGGTAGGACTCCAACCCCCTAACATGGACCCCTCCCCACAGCAGACCGGGGTCCCCCTCAAGTGTTCTGCGTGGCACATTACATGAGGTCAACAGGTGCCGTTTGTAGTTAGCAATGAAGCGGTAGGGAACTTGCAAGGTCATTCTTTATTCTGCGATGGGCCGTTATGGTGTGTGATAATAAGGCCCTACCTCACACGATAACGGCCACATCGCGGCGATGCCATCCAAATTAGGGGAAGGGGAGGAGTGTGGGTGGGATTTGAGTGGGGTTATGGCCCGGCAGCACTGCTGGCGATAATGTTTTACACCAAGGGAAATAACACCAGCTTTTCCTGTGGTGCTATGGGGGCGATAGTGTGCGGCACAGCTGCACCGAGGCGGGTAAAACCACGATGAGGCCGGCTGCCCACTATCGCCCCCCTGCCCCTTTTAGGTTTTCTACTGCGTGAAAGCTACCAGAAAACTCCATCAGAAGGATACATTTAAAAGATATGGCAGTGTCTTCTGTAAAACTGGGGGTCTTTGGGGGAGGGTCTACTGGGAGAGGGGCTAGGTGACACATGATTCCGAATAAAGAAGTGTGAGTTCTGGACTGACATCAGGCGGTTGGGGGATTAGCTTTGGATGGGAGGTAGGGTGGGGGTTTGGGAAGGTGCTGAAGAGAATCAGTGGTGGGGGGGATGTGGAAAAATGAAATCCTCTGTACTAACTGGTCCATTCTGCACTTTTTAGAATATCATGCAAGCTGATTTCTCCCACTTGCTGTAGAGGCTACAATTTAGTGGGTGCATAAAAAAAAATAGGGATTGCCCATTAAGAGCCTTTTTAGCATGCACCCTGAAACCTTTCTTTATCATGCATTTTACTGCATAGGCCCCTTTGGAGATAGTTTTATAATAGGCTGCAAAAATTTGAGGGGTGTATGTGTTAAAGTTACTCCAAATTTCAAAGCAAACTGACACATATAATTTTGCTTTGAAAATTATCTCGACAAAACTATGCATCCATAATTGCACCCTTGCTGTTTGGTGCATATAGTTTTGCTAAGAGAATTTGCATGCATGCTTTTAAAAATTAAAAAAGTGTATGGGTGAATCCCAATCCTATCCAGACTCCAACTCTTGGAATTCTCTCCTATGCGCATAAAGGTAAACACTTAAAGGTGAATTTTAAAAGCCTGACGCTCGTATCAATTGGGGGATGCGCGAAGAAGTCAGGCCCATGCACCAATCATATTTAAAATGCTCCCAGATACGCAGGTAAATGCTGTGGTATGCACATCTCAAAAATTTCTAAAGCGAGGCGTGTAAATAATTACGTGCCCCAGCATGCGTCGAGGTTCCCTGAGGTGTAATTTTACTTCTGCTATGAATAACGTGTGAGTCATAAAATAAAAAGATCGAGCCATTTCTAAGGAGATTAAAGGGTCTGGGGTAACTGGGGGGAGTGCAGGCTATCAAACCAGGGGGTATTGGAGGACCTAAGCTATTAAACTGGGTGAATTGGTAAACTGGATTTGAAATGGGTGCGCGCCCCTGTTAAAATCCCCCGACTTGTGTGGTAGAAGAGGGATTTGCGAGCCTATGCACGCACCCACTCAAAATTTGGTACACACATGCATGCGGCCAGGCTATTTTATAATATGCATGCAAATTATAAAATACCCATGTCCCTGAGTGCAGGCTGTGTGACAGTTTGAAAGTTATTGTCCCTGAGGGTAACTTTCAAACAATTCCACGAGGCGACATATACACATGTGCATGCTTGCGCATAGATCTATGATAAAATTGTATAACCCGTGCATATCAGATACGTGCGTATTATAAAATATGCATATCTCCATCCCACAACATGCATTTGTGTATGTAAGCTTATGCGCGAATATTGACTATTTCAATGCATTGATTGTCCGTCTGTACTTTTCCTATTTAATTTAAAAATATGCTTGCCAATATTTTGCACATAGAGATAAAGTAGAAGTTATTTGTGGAAAACCCAATATTTACATGGAAGTTGTTATATTTTAAAACATGCGCACGTAATTGAAATTACCAGTTTACTAATTAGTCCGCCAATTCACTCAGTCCTGCTCCATGTCATCGATGTCCTCTTGGTGCTTCAGCTTCCCTGCAGTTCACCCAGACTTCCCACCCAGCCAGTAATACATAATAAACAAGTCTAATATCAATTACACAAGATAATTAGCAAGTGTAAAAGAATAAGGTGCCAAACGTAAGTGTCTTTTGAAGTAGCAATTTATATGTGTAACTGTTGGACCCATCCTGGAGCACGCATGGACTACAATATTTTCCCACGTGTATATATGTGTGAGAAATGAAAAGTACACAAGAACTTTCGTCATTGATAGTGATTACATGAATACAGGCTATTTACGCGCAAATATGCTACTTTTTACATGTAGCTCTTTGAAAATTACCTCCATACAGTGTGTATGTGCATAATCTTTCATGGGTATTGGTTATGCAGTTTTGTAAAGGACCATTTCTGCAGATGAAGTTCTAATTTATGCACAGACGTTCAATTGAAACTTTCCGCCTTTGGAGTAAGTTTCAAAGAGATTTGGCACGTAAAAATAGCATATATGTATGCAAGAAGCTCGTACGCGTGTACGTGCTGTTTTATAATTCTTGAGAGTCTGCGCACATTTTTGGTTTTGCACATATATTTTACTGGTGAAAGAAAAAGGGGCATTCTAGAGGCATTATGGGGAGGGGGTCAGAACTATGAGTGGTAGGTGCTAACTCTAGACACGGCATAGGGCAGGTCTAAAGTTAGCTGGATGCCACATATCTGGCTAACTAACTTATTCAGGTATATTCGGTATCCAGCTAACTTAACTTGCCGCTTAGTCATTGAATATTTTCCCCACAGTAATTTATAAACTGTGCAGTTCCCATCACATAGTTTTATAAAATACTAGCATTAATCTCCATGAGGAAGGTATTCAGACTTATCTAGGTATGAGGTCAACCGGATAAGACTTATCCGGTTAACTTACAAGGGATATTCAGCCGTGTACAAAACACTACTTAGCTGGATAAGTCCTACCTGGCTAAATTAGACTTGCTCTATAACAGGCCTAACTTATCTAGTTAACTTAACCAGATAAGTCCTAATTTTGACACCTCTCCCGCTAAGTCACCTAGCTAAGTATTGCTGCCCTGTTATGCCCGTTGCCCACTCCTTACTTATCTGGCTATCTACTTAGCCAGATTAAATGACAAAAGGCAGGTGACACCTTATAGACTAACCAATTTATTGAGGCATGAGCTTTCAAGGACAGAGTCCAATTCATCAGATCCATCAAAATATTTAAAAATCCAGTCTTGTGTTATTCCCATCTAAAAGTGTGTTTTTTGGAATTTCTGTTTTTGATGTTCTTAATAAGGGGAACTATATTTTATAGTGAGGAATCTTCCAGTAATGGAAGGTTCAGGGATGTAGGCGTTAGGGTGAGTGGTACGAAGGTTCTTTTCCCCAAAAAGGATGGATGATACTGAGTGTGCATATAGTGCTCCCAGGAGCACTAGGAAGGAGTTCTGCAGGAGTGTAAGAGAGTTTGAAGGAGTCATTTGGCATTCAGTGCAGGAGCAACTAAAGGAGTTGGTTGAGAGGAGATGAAGAAGGCCTGCTATGTATTTCTGGGAGCTTGAGAGAGCATCAAAGGATGGTGTCCCAGTCCTCATGTTCCAGCAGTGTGCAGGCAAGAGTATGAACTCTTCTAAAGGAAGTAATACAGAACTCAGGATTTCCCACTGCAGGAAGCAAGTGGGTAGAATTGTCTTGCACCATCCTGCTGAGGTGAGTACTGTGAGAAATGTTAGTCCTGGGGGAATTCTGCACTACTGTGGAGTGCAGAATTGCCATTTTCTGCACAGAAAATAGCAGAGGAGACCCTGGCATGCCGCGAACCGAGCACGTGAAGACAAGGGCCCGAGTGTGCTGCGGGACGCGCTCCGCTCGCGGTGAAGATGAAGGCCCAGGCACGCCGTTCATGGCAAAGATGGAAGGCCCCTGTGTGCCGTGAATGGAGTGTGCTCTGCTCGCAGCAAAGATGGAAGGCCCCTGTGTGCCGTGAATGGAGTGTGGTTCACTCACGGCGAAGATAAAGGTCCCGGTGAGAGAGAATGTGTGTTGGTGTGAGAGAGGTGAGAGGTGAGGGGAGGGTGAAAGTAGGGAGGGGAGGGTGAGAGAGCATGGGAAGTAAGAGAGCGGTGGGATACTTGAGTGTAGGTTTCAGAGAGAGGGAGCCTATATGAGGAGATTGGAAATTTGTGTGTATAAAAAAGGGATTGTGTGTATGTGAGGGTGCTAGCCTATGTGAAGGGATTGTGCATGTGTGAGACAGAGCCTGTATGTAGGGGTGCATGAGAGAGAGACATAGGTAGCCTGTGTGAGGATGTATGCGTGAGAGAGAAAGGGAGCTTGTGTGGGTGTGTATGCAAGAGAGAGGGAGCCTGTATGAGGGGATGTGTGTGTGCGAGAGAGTGAGGGAGCCTGTATGAGGGTGTGTGTGTGTGTATGTATTAGAGAGAGGGAGCATATATGTGAGAGAGGGAGGGACAGAGGGAGCCTGTGTAAGGGGCAGTACTGAGAACGGGGTCAAACTCTGGGACTGGCGATAGAGAGGAAGGGGTTGAGCCTAAAGGTGGAGGGGAGAGATACTGGCAGGTGGGGGAATTGGGGCCTGAGAGGGCAAAGTGGATATGGGAGTAGGGAGAGCAAGTGGAAGGGACACTCTTACAGTGAATTTCTAGGGAATTCTGCTCAAAATATTTAAAATTCTGAATCTTTACGTAATAACTTTTTTCTGTATTAGTTTAAAATGTAATTGCTTAAAGACTGTTAATGAAAATTGTGCTATTTTGACCTATATACAATTTGCAGAATTTTAATTGTTGTGCACAGTATTTTAAATTTATTTGTGCTGAATTCCCCCAGGAGTAACATTTAATGTCAAGGAGGCTTGTATACTTTCTCTTTGGGCTCAGACGTGACAAGTTCATTTGGATAGAAGTGTGAGGTGCCTTGGAATTTTGGGGTCTTAAGAAGTAGAAGAACTTTGCACCAGTGGTGATTATTTTTGGGGGGGAGTTTATTGAACAAACAGGAAGCTGCTTTCAGACTATTGTATCTTTCTGGTCTTGGGACTTTTGTACTGCTTGAATCATAGCTCATTTTTTTGTTCAGTAAACTTTCTTCTCTTCGGAGCACTTTTGGGGTGGGCTTTTATTTCCGAGCCTTGTGACCTCTCCTGGTTGGCCTTGCAGGAGCGTTCCAGCCCCCCATTCCACGGAACCAAGCTGTGTGATTCTTTCCCCCACCCTGTTTGAGTGATCCAAATCTCTGCAGGTTTGGGGAGTGGGGGTGGTACTGGTTTGCGCTGAGGAGCAAAAGGGGCTGTGTGTGTGCAGGTGAAATCTAGGTGAAAAAGCCCGCAAAAGGCACTCTTAGGGAAGGAGCAAAAAAGGGAAAATGGAAGCAGAAAGGCAGGGAGAGATGGCGAGGCAGTAGGGTGGCCGATAGGGGCTGTTGAGTTGCAAGAGAACGGTTGGCTTCTCCAAGACTAGTGTGAGTGAGGCAGAACTAAGGGGGAAGAGAGAAAACATAGCAGTGGGAGAGAGACAACTGGGGACTATATAATCATGGACAGAGTCTGATAAATCAATTTTCTTTTCCCAGTAATTCAGTATTGCTTAGCCATCAGTCACTTCAGAAGCAAAGCCCACTATAGTTGTTACTGTTGAAGTGTTGATTGCCTAAAGTAACAGTTCTCTTAAGGCACAGTGCAGACTCCTAAGATCCTGCAGATACTTGTAGGTGATGCCCTTGCTTCAGATGGAAACAACCAGTCCAAGGCTGCCCCCAGAAATCTGCACCTTACAATCAGTACCGCACTTGATGGTAATGCTTGCGCATATAATGGGATAATCTTGTGGGACACAAGGTATTTCTACACTAGGTCTCCACATGTGTCTCATGCAGAGTGGCTCATTGCCCTGAATTAAGAGAGAGATTGTATTGTTTTGGTTAACAAATGACTAATATTTTCTCCCCATCCTGCAAAATCCTCATTTGTACCTGTGGGGTTTAAGACTTGCTTTCTTTGTCGGTAAACTCTCTAAACTGTGTCAGAAATTAGCACTTGAAAATTGACTGCCCAGTTCATTCGTGCCCTTCTCTTTCTTTCTAGATGTTTTTTTGCGTATGCAGGAACGATTGCCCCAGTGCAGGCACTGTGATGTGAGACCAAGCTCCTGCAGCAACCGAGATCAATGTAATAGCAGCTGTGGCATTACGGTTTCCTGTAAGAGAAGTGAAGACGTTTGTGCGGCTGTATGGTAAGGCAGCATTTATATATTTTCTTACTGTGAAAGCATGCTTTGACTTACCAAACTACCATTTAATCATTGCTAGATTAAAAGACCCTTTTCAGTGCACAGATCACACAAAAATTTCCTGGAGGCTGTGTCAGAGTTGTCTTTAAGCTGGAGCAGGGCCCCGGTGTGGGAATGAAATACACGCGCACACACACGCATAAATATTTCTCTCTCTATATTTAAACCATGTATGGTAATAAAATGCAGGACCATGCATTTCATTGCCATGCTAGGCTGTATATGTATTTGTGCATGTTTATATGTTGCTCCTTGTGACCTTGGGCAAGTCACTTTACCCTCTGTTGCTTCAGGTACAAAATTAGATTGTAAGCCCTGTGGGGATAGAGAAATACCTACAGTACCTGAATGTAATCTGCTTTGATGTACACTTTGAAGTGCCGAAAAACAGAATATAAAAATCAAAAAAAAAAATATGTACGCATAAAACCCATCCCTTCCACCTTTCCATCTCACTCTCACTCTACCTGGACCTATCTTCCCCATGCCCCATGCTCCCCCTTCCTAAGCCACATGGATCTCCCTTATCAAACTGCCCTATCTCAACTGGCCCACCTAAACCTCCTCTCTTCTTATTGCATCCCAACTTGCTCTCCATTCCATCTCTCTAACCCACATCCACATCCACTTCCCCTCCCCCTCCCTAGCACACTGGCCTTCACTGTCTTTCTTTTTTTTCTCCTTCCCCAATTGCTTGCCTTTTAGGTGAGAAACTGTTGCTCTGGTGTTCACCCACTGATGTTAACAAACAGCCAAGAACCCTGTGGGCACTGGGCCCTTAGTCACAGCACAGTCCTAGATCCTACAGTGGTCCCTCTTCCTACAATATGAGCACTTCCTTTATAAACAGGAAGGCTGCAGAAGGCAGGACTCTCCTTCTCTGTTACCGTCCCCAAAGATCACCTTTTGGGAGGTGGTTCAGACTGTTCAGGTGCCCCTTCAGTTGTAGGGCTTGGTGTATTTGAGCTGTTTTCACCAGCCTAAACTTGGCTCTGACCTGAGCAGCAACAATCGGACTTCAATGTAAGGTCCCTCTTTATATAACGGCTTGTTGTCGAATAATTCAGCAGAGTCCCCATTGTGAATAATACCAGAAAATGCCACCATAGCCCCTCCTTTGGTATCATGTTTACGTCTATGCTCAGCTTAGACATGGTTGTTCCAGCTGAATGATCAGATGTATTTACAGGGATGTGCTTTCATTATTATGTAACCCCTGTTATGCTTGAACCCGGAGAATAGTCCTAGAGGCCGTATCTCACACTTCATTTTAGATGGACACTGTAGCTTATTCCATTAGATGTATTTCCAGGATCTCCTGCGCAGGGAAAAGTTTTCCTTTCAAAGCCCTCACATTGGTTTTTACTTTTCCCCACAATTAAGTCTCTTGCACACGGCACTGACAATCTCAGCATAAAGAATAAAGAAGTCACTAGTCAATATGACACATGAGAGTTGTTTGATGATTTCCAACATTTCTCTTTACTGATAAGGTGCAATAATGAATTCTAGAGTCTTTACAGCTGTGTACTTCGCTTTTAAGATGATATAAAATGCTTTTAGTAAGTTTGTGATTTTGTAACATCTTTCTTAAATTCAGATGTATTTCCAAGCTACTTGTTTCTTTAGATACATGATATCTTCCCTCCCACTGGAATACAGGGCATGTTTGGATGCTTCCCTCCCATGTAGGTGGAGTATCAAAATAAACTTTTAAAGTGTTTTGTCTTTTAACTCCTTACTCCTCTTGTACTAACAACTGTGATACCTTTTTTCTCCTCATCCGCAGTAGATATTCATAGGCAATTGATGTGGCCTATCTCTTCTTCTCTACTCTTTTTTTTTCTTTCCTCTTTCTCTCAGGATGTCTGGAAGTCATCCTCTCCTTGGATTCTTATGATTTCAGGATTCACTTGCAAGAAGGGGGACCCCCTTCCATTAGTTAGAAGAGAAAACTCAAAACAGCTTAGTTGAGTTCCAAAGGATTTGGAACTCCAAACAAATATGTTGAATGAGAGGGTGGAAAGAAACTCTCATTCAAAACAAAAGTCTCCATGGAGCTTAAAGTTAAGACTTAGAAAAATGAGAACACAGCATAGGACATGCTGCCTTTTTGAAAGCAAAAAGGATCTGTCAGGATCTCTGGACTTGGGCTACATTGCCCCTGGAACTGTATAGGATGACAAGGCAAGATACTGGGCTAGACAAGGGCTGGTCTTCTGCCTAGCCATCCCCATCCCCCTCAGGTTGAGCCCTTAGATTCTGAGGGCCAGTAGGTCTTTGTGATGGCAGTACATCATGGCGAGTCTCACTGGACAAGGCAGGGCAGGCTAGAGCAAGGCTTGGAACAGGATAGACAGGGCAAGGCTTGGAACAGGCTGGGTGAGGTAAAGCTTGGTACAGACTGGACAAGGCAAGGTTTGGTACAGGCTGGAACAGGGCATGGCTGGGCAGGACAAGACCAGACAGACAAGGACAAGACTAGACAAGGATTAAATTAGGCAGACAATGGCAGGGCTTAGACAAGGCAGACAAAGATTGCACTGAACAGAGAACACAGAAGTCTGAAGGCAGCAAGGCTGGAGGTCCATAGGCCACTAGGCTACAGGAAGGCCTGGATAGACCACAAGGCAAAGTTCAAAGCTAGAGCAGGCCCGAAGGCCACAAGGCAGGATACAAGGCAGAGTAGGCCCGAAGGCCTCAAAGCAAGGCAAGGAGCAAGAAGGCCCGAAGGCCACAAAGCAATGCAAGTCAAGGAGCAAAAAGGCACAAGGCAAGAATGGCCTGGTCAGAGAACCAAGGGTGACTCCATGATAAGGCAAGGGTATAGTGGCTGAGCTAGGTAACATAAGACTGAATGAGTGTGGTGCAAGCTTTGAGGAGGAGCTGGGGAAAGTTGGAGGCCAAGCTCGCTGAGGTCTCCTGGTGGAGCAGAGGCTGCAAGACAGACTGAGTCAGGAGGCTATTGAAGAAATGGCTTGGATAGCTCTGGCCAGAGCTCACTGGAGGCCTCTGCAGGTGGGGAGGCATCATAATAGTCTGAATCAGGGTATGATGAGGCTGTGTAGCAGGCGAAATCATAAGAGAATCCATGAGAGTAAAGGGTGATCTCTCTAGAAAAACACTGGGGACACCACCATTGCTAGCTGCCACATGGGGAGCCGCAAAGCCAACTAACTACCACTTCATCACTCCCCATATCTAAATGGTATACTCCTGTCCAAGTATTAGTAGGGGAGTAATAGGATCCCTACAGTTGGTTTTCAGATATATTTGACTCCTGCATCAGTGTTAAAATCTGTTTTAAGTCATTCTGTAATAAATTTTGTGCAATCATGATAACTGAAGAAGAGGGAAGATAGATTTTTTGTATTGATTAGCTAACAATCTAATTCTCTGACAGACTAGGTACAACATACAATCGATGACATCAGGTTTACAACTGTGGTTAGGTAGTGATATATGGCACAGCAAAATTAAGTCAACCACCAAATAAGGCCACACAAACCTACACACTGAACAAAGATAAAACCACAGAGGTTCTGATGATTTATAAAATTCACTGCATAAATTGCTGGCGGGACAGTCATATAACAACACTTATGTTTTTTTCATAAAATACAATCAAGAACCCATATATTTATAATCGTGTCCCAAAAATCATTTTTTGTTTTACATGTGTTTGACTTTTTGTGATTAATATACATTATTACTCAATGTGAACATTTCACAATTCAAAAAGAAAGAACAGGTTCTTACCAGCATGAAATGGGTCTTTGATATTCATTTTTTTTTTGGCCTGATAGTTCCTCCTTTCTATTTCTTGCAGCTCGGTTGGAACCTGACATCAAAATCTTTCATTTAAAACTACCCATGGATTTTATTAAGAGCTCATTCCTTCTGTTCCTTATTTGGTTTTTACATCAATGATTCTGAGGCCAGAAGCCATGCACAAGGGCTTCTTCCAGAACCCTGTATAATGGACTCCAAATGTGGCCACCAGGCTTCACCCTTATTGATGACCTCAACTCCCTCCCCAACAGGGGCTGCAAATGCTTCCTCCGTAGCATCACCAGCTCTAGCTGACTTGGGGAATGGAAGCCCTGATTCAGGAATCAAACAAAGGACCCTGAGTTGGGCAGTGCATAGCACTGCTACTGAGTACTGACCCAGTGGATTGGTTCCAGTCTTTGAGTTTCTAATCATTCTGGACAATGGCACCAATGCTGGCCACGTTTCAGCATTGATGCCTATGTTAGGGTACAAAATCTGTCCTCAGGAAGAAACACAAACTTCAGACTAAATGATCCTAGAAGGCAAAATAACAATAGAACATCTGAACATCTCACTAACCCACCCCCTCACACCTGGACACAATGCATTCAGTCAGATGCATTGTGTCACATGCCTGTACATTCATAAAAACAAGATAAAGGAAAAAAAGTGATTGCGTAATCCTAGTGACTCAACAAGGTCCATATCCAAAAACATTTAGCCAGCTCGGATGTTAAGTGGCTAAATTAATATTTGGGCATTTATCCAGCTAAATTCTAGCTGATAAGATAACCAGAAAGAATGTAGCCAGCTAGCAGGCCGATACAGAAAAACGCGCGGGAGAGCCTGCTCTCCCGGCATGCGCACAGGCCACTCTCCTGGGCCTGTGATTCAGGAGGGTAGCCTATGAAATTAGGGCCCGCGGTAAAAGGAAGCACAGGAGCGCTGGCTGTCAGCCGGTTTGACGGTCGATGCTCAATTTTTCTGGCGTCGGTTCTCAAACCCGCTGACAGCCATGAGTTCGGAAAATGGACGCTGGCAAAATTGAGCATCTGTCTTCCGGGCCACGGGCCGATTTTTTTAAATTTTTTTTTTTACTTTTTTTTTACTTTTGGGGCCTCCAACTTAATATCGCTATGATATTAATTCTGAGGGTGTACAGAAAAGCATTTTTTTATACTTTTCTCTACACTTCCCTGGTGCCGGCTGAAATTAAATTTGGCAGGCGTTAATTTCTGAAAGTAAAATGTGCGGCTTGGCTGCACATTTTTACTTTCTGTATCGCGCGGGAATAACTAATAGGGCCATCAACATGCATTTGCATGTTGCGGGCGCTATTAGTTTCAGGTGGGTTGGACACGTGTTTTTGACGCGCTATTACCCCTTACTGTATAAGGATTAAAGTTAGCACGTCGAAAACACATGTCCAAACCTGGGCTAACAGTGCGCTCCACTGGAGCGCACTGTACTGTATCTGCCTGTAAGTTAGCGACATTCCAGGAATGTATCTAGGAGGAGCTGCGTTAGCCAGATGACTTAGCTGACTAAGTCTAGTCGAGCCAAAGAGCTGTCATAATGTTAGGAGGCTATATTCAATAGTGCAGTTTCATTATTGAATATATCTTCAAAGTTAGCCAGATAAGTTTATCAGGTTAACTTTACTAGCTGGACAGGGTCTGAATATGGACCTCAACATCTTCATTGTGTATGTCTCATCAAAAATCTTTAATGTGTCCAGCATATGAAAAATGAATGAACTCATCAGTATAAATGCATAACAATTACTCATAGATGTTATATAGAACTGATTCCAAAGGCAATATATAAATTAAGGCAGAAAATAAAATCTTGACAGCATCTTAAACATCAGTATATAGTCAATGATCCGTCAGAAATGGGATCTCTCCTTCACTGCTCCTGAATGTAAAAGACAATTATAAATCATAGACCAGCCACACTGAAAACTCTAATATAAGATACTTTGTTTGTTTCAAGCTTATACATCTTGTATAAGGAGGGAAAAGATGTTATCAAACAGTGGAAGCACAGAGTAGTAGAATAAATGTAATGTGGCTTCGGACTCTTACCAAACATTTTCTTGTTTACATCTGCTGGGAGATTGTCACATATGGGCTGCCAATTTGGGAATGCCCCCAAGCAGGAGCAGCCAGGGTAGGCATGCGGTCTTCTGAAGGGGTCAGGAGTAGGCAGACTGGTGTAGATCTTCTACATGACCAGCCACCTTCCCTTCGGTTTGAGCCCTCTGGTACTAGTGGCTGGGAGGTGTTCTGTAAAGGCAGTGCACATGGTCAGGAACAGGGTACTTAGGAATAAGGAGTGCACCAGCAAGACAGGGCAAAACCAAAACAGTACTCAGGCCAAGGAATATATGCAACCAGGATAGGCCACTGGGAGGCCTGCACTAGACACAGGAAGGCCACTGAGGCCCACAAAGAAGAGCAGGGCCATTGGGAAACATACAGGAAGCAGGAGGGTCACTGAGAGACCCATAGGGAGCAGAAGGGCCTCTGGGAGACCTACAGGGAGCAGGAGAGTCACTGAGAGACCCCCAGGGAACAGAGGCACAACTGAGAAACACATAGACAAGGGATGTCACTGCAGAGCCTAGACAGGAGAAGACACAGAATACAGGCAGACAGGCTCAAACAAGACAAGGAGCACAGGCAAGAGACAAGACATGGCAGGGCAGACAGGATAGAAGGACTAAACAGGGCAAGAGCAAGGTTATCAGGCAAGGTCCAAGAACAAAGAACAAGGCCACGCAGGTAAGAGCATAAGAACAAGTGGCCAAAGGCAGAGAGGAGACTCCATGCTGAGGAGGGAATTATACTGTGAGGGAGGTTCTTATAGGGTTGGCCTTGGCGTGTCATGTAGCCTTCAAGACAGCAGCTAGAGTGGGTCTGAGTATGGCCCAGTGAAGACTTCTACTGGCAGGAGGTCTGTCTAACAGCCAGATTTGTGGCAGAGAGTTTTGCAATTTTTAGATCTCCATAGGTGTTGGCCATTCTCCCTGTTTTTGGGACTGGTCACTGCTGCCTTATATAAACTAGGGTTGAGTATGCTCAAATTGCGTTTGGCTATATTCTTGAGTTTGGAGAGGTTTGGAGTTTTGCTGATGACAGTGATCCCACTGTGACCCCCATCTGCAACAAGGGATAACAGGAAGAAATCCTAATCTTTGAGCACTGATGGACAAGAAGGGGGTTTTGTCCCTGTGAGAAGAGAAGCAGAGAGTGAATTTTGTTTTTCTGACTTGTCCAACATAGAAGGAAGCCTCTTCCTGGAAGGAGTAGGAGTTGAGACTGCTTGTCTGGTTATCAGTCAAGTAAGCTGGCAGTACTTTGGTATGACGAGATTTTATTGGCAGAAGAAGTGTTGGGTTTTTCCTACTTGTGAGGGGAGGAATTATTTTGGCCTTCACCTTTCTACCCTAATTTTTTAAAGCTTTATTTCCCTTTATTCAACATTGGGAAAAGGACATCGATTCAGGCTTGAAGACAGGCCAAAGGAGACAGTGATATTGGGGGTTGTTATTCTTTTGTTCATGACGATGAATTTTGCTATCCTCCATTTTTGTTTGAACACCAATCTCAGTCTGTTGCCTGGTGTTTTGTACCTCCTTCTTGAGTACCTGACTGAAGAGAGCTTCCTAAAGTGAGTAGCTTTTGGATATTAAAAGTAAGGCGTGAGAGCCTTTGTGAGCTAACCACCCCTAACACTGTGGGTCCTGGAGGCTCCAGCGCCCAGGGTCAGACGTTTGATGCATGAGCGAAGGATCAGAGAACCGGGATGGTGAAAGAGGCCCTGGGCATTGCTGTAATCTCTGGATTAGGGACTCTAAAACCAAGGTGGGGGGTACTTAAGCAAAAGGCAACAACAAAAAATAGAGGCAAATCATGAAAAGGTAACACTCAATTTCTGAATTTAAACTGTAGGTGTAACAGTATCCAATTTAAAAATTCAAATTTGTTCTCACCATGTCAGGTGAACTTTCCTAACTCCTCCTTGTAGATCAAATTGAATTTAGTCAATGGCTAGAATTCTCAAGTCCTTAAAGTGTTCTGGATACAATGTCTACCATTGGAGCCTCAATCCATTGAAACTGGATACAGCTGTGATGCTCTGTCATCCCTAGTTTCCAATTTCTGGGTGTGAGGATCACTTGGTAACTTGCCTGCCTGGTACAAAGGTAGTGGAACTCACTCACCATCTAGATAAGATTTTAGAGAGTGGTGGGGAGGAGCAGGCTGTCGTGGTACATGTGGGTACGAATGTTGTAAGAACATGCAGGAGGAAGATTCTAGAGGCTAAATTTAGGATCTTAGATAGGAAATTGAAATCCAGAACCTCCAGCATTGCATTCTCAGAAATGCTCCCTGTTCCACACACAGGACCCCAGAGGCAGGCCAAAATTCCAGAGTCTCAATGTGTAAATAAGACAGTGGTGCAGGCAAGAGGGTTTTAGGTTTGTTAGGCACTGGAAAACATTCTGGGAAAGGGGAACCAATTGTGATGGGATGGAATCCATCTTAACCAGAGTGGAACCAGGCTGCTAAAAAGGAGATAGAGTAGCGTTTAAACTAGAACATCAAATAAAACTGACAGTCGCTCAGCAGTGCATGGTTCAGAGGGAGGTATTTTCAAAGCATGCTGGTAAACAGAGTAAGTTAGAATGTCCTGATAGGATGGATGGTTGTAAAATGTGAAAAACCCAGATGTATGTAAATATAGAGCATGCAGATAAAAATGACTCCAAACTGCCTGTAACATCTGATAATAAACAAGTTGTGGTTACATATAAAAATAGAAATACAAATAAAACTACTTTAAAATATCTATATGCAAATACCAGAAATCTAAAAACTAAGACTGGAGACTTAGAATGTATGATGCTAAAGGAAGATATAGAGATAAAAGTTCACTTGGAGACCCGGTGGAAGGTGGATAACCAATGGGACACTGTGATACCAGGTAATAGGGATGTTTTTTGACGGTTTAAAAAAATCATCCGATATTTTTTAAATTGTTAAAAATCGGTACAGTGCGCGATACAATAGAAATTTTCATGATTTATTGTGAAAAATCGTTACTCCCGTTAGTGTCCACTAATGGGAGTTATTTGGGGGGAGTGCGGGAAAACCGGCACACCAAAACAACCTCTAAACCCACCCCGACCCTATAAAACGAATCCCTTACCTTCCCCCACCCCCCCGAACCCCCCCCAAAACTTTTTACGTGGTCCAGTGGGGGTGCGGGGACTGATCTCCCGCTCTTGGGCCATCGGCGCCATTTTGGCTGCCACTCAAAAATGGTGCAGATGGCCCGATTAAAAAAAACCCAACACACCCAACCCTTTAAAGATGACCCCTTAGCTTCTATATGGCATTAGGTCTACTGTAATGCATCTTGGTATTGGCCATGTCCCCAGAGAGCACTCAAACAGCAACAACCCTACCTATGAAAATTAATATTTATTTATTTATTTATTTATTTATTTAAGGCTTTTATATACCGACTTTCTTGATACAGATCAAATCAACTCGGTTTACATCGAACGAAGCAGAACTATAACCAACAATTCAACAAGAGACATTTATAAGGAGCATAAAAGTTACATTATAACAAAGTTGCCTTAACAGGGAGGAGGAAAAAAAGAGGGGGAGAACGAAAGATAAATAATTATATACAATAAGTTACTATATACAATGGAGAATGGGATGGAGGCAGAGGCCGAACCTCATGATAAAATGTGAGCAAGCTTAGCGTTTTGAGTATTTACATAAGAGATATGATGATTCTAAATCAGACTGTAGAACTAGTATCTGGGAAGGCTCGGCAGAATAGCCATACTATAAATATTACACCAGGCCTAAAATAGTGATAACCCATGCCTTCTGTTACTTGATTGACTTGCTGCTTAGTCTCAAAGATATGAAAAGCCCTGGATTCAGGAGGCATGGAAGCTTAGAGCACTTTAAGAAACTCCAATACAAATATATTTCTTAAGGATGTCCAGTGGTGAGATTGATACATTTTAAGAATCTACTTTAATCTTACTTTTTATACCTTGAAGATTTTTCTAGAATCTTGACTTTACTACTAAGAAGGATGTTGTTCTTAGAATAATGTTGGCTGCTTTATAAAGTCATCAATTGACCAGACATGTCTGCTATCTTGGCCTCCTCACACTACTGCAAATACTGTGCCTGAAACTTAGCAGCATCAAATGTAAAATTACATAGCTAAATCATACATCCTGAGAGGGTATCTTCCATTCTTGAAATGACTCTTTAGATCTCATCTAATGAAAGTCTTACCAGCTATTTGAAGCCTTCCTCTTATTCCTTGAGCAAACCCTGTATTTGAAACTTCAGCTAGGATTCTGACCTACAGCATTTCCAAGCTGGTCAGACAGATGATGAAATGCTAAGAAAAATCAGGGAAGCTAACCAATTTGGTAGTGCAATAATAATGAGAGATTTCAATTACCCCAGTATTGACTGAGTAAATGTAATATTAGGACTTGCTAGAGACATAGTTCATGGAAGTAATAAATGACTGCTTCATGGAGCAATTGGTTCAGGAACCAATGAGAGAGGGAGCTATTTTAGGTTTAATTCTTAGTGGACGTAGTATTTGGTGAGAGAGGTAATGGTGGTGGGGCCACTTGGCAATAGTGATCATAACCAGATCAAATTTAAACTAATAACTGGAAGGGGGGCAATAAGTAAATCTACAGCTCTAACACTAAATTTTCAAAAGGGAAACTTTGATAAAATGAGGAAAATAGAAAAAATCTGAAAGATGCAGCTGCAAAGGTTAAGTGTTCTATAAACAAAATATTCCTGAAGATAATGGAGGGTGGGAGACTCACTGAGACCTCATATGTTGCGTGCCCAATGTCTAGGCTTAATGAGAGCTTATAGTGGCGCAAGCTTCTCCTTATGATATAATCATAGGTCTCAATGAGCTGGATTTTACAGGACGCTTATAGACAACAGCTGTCCCAATGCACTAATGGTCTCAAGAGTGCTGAAAGAGTTGTACTTAACTTGCAACTTCAATGACCGACGTCAAGTTGACAAAAGCTAGTGATGGAGATGGTAAGATGGTAAAGTCCGACTTCTTTCCGACACGACGTGTTTCGAAGGGGAAACCTCCTTCCTCAGGGGGTCGGATACCGCTGTTCCCTGCTTCAGTCTCTTGCCGAAAATACTTGACTCTACTGTGGGTAAAAAAGGGGAGCACAAAGGAAATAGTGCATATTGAGTCCCACCACAAAGTATGATAGCAGTAAAAATAGGAAGAACACTCACTGTATGCGATACACTGACTTGAATTGCTGTTCTGAACGGCGTCTCTGTTACGCTCTATAAGTGAAACAACATACAATGGAAATCACCCCTTGAAAACTGTTATGAACTATATGCCTTAAGTCCGTGTACAATACCTTATCAGAGTGCTGGAGTCAATCGCTGTGCTGTGGATGCACTATTGGCAGCGCGCGGTTCAAAAACGCCGACCTTTAAGCAGCTGAAAAAAGCGCCAAAAATAGTGGGTGTATCCTATTATGGGCACTTACGTCACTGTGGGGGCCATTTTGGGACAGAAACTGTCCATATATGAACAATGACGTTGGCGGCGGCCATTTTGAAATTACTGCAGCTGGGGAACTCCCATATCGCAGTCTGCTGTCAAACACTGTCCATAAAAGGATCAAGGTTCTTGATCCGGCTCCTATGTTCAATCAAACGGACTTTGATCTTACGTGTCGTTCTGCCCACATATATTTTATGACATGGGCATATAAGTCCGTACACCCCAAAATCCGAATTGCAGTGTACTGCATGTCGCCGTGTAATATAAACCTGGGTGTTAGGATCCTGCCATGTGATGCCTGTAATGGCTTGGGAGCAAAAGCTACAGTTGCCACATTGTGTCTGCATCCCAGGCCCTCCGGGTCAGACACAATGTGGCAACTGTAGCTTTTGCTCCCAAGCCATTACAGGCATCACATGGCAGGATCCTAACACCTAGGTTTATATTACACGGCGACATGCAGTACACTGCAATTCGGATTTTGGGGTGTACGGACTTATATGCCCATGTCATAAAATATATGTGGGCAGAACGACACGTAAGATCAAAGTCCGTTTGATTGAACATAGGAGCCGGATCAAGAACCTTGATATAAAAGCCCCTATAGTACCACATTGCATCACACACCATCATAAATTTGAACAATTTCAGTGGCTAATCATTGAACAAGTGATACCATCCTGGAGAGGGGGAGATAGACTTTCAAGATTAAACCTGAAGGAACATCAATGGATTTATCGCCTTCAATCAGTTGAACCACATGGCCTCAATGAGAAGATAGAGTGGTACACTCTGATTTAAACTGTGTTCAGCGACTGCCCACACGGTCTGTGGACTCATTCCCTTTGTTCATTGGTTTCTTCTCTCACTTCAATAGTGGTAGTTTCATCACCACACTTATCAGGACTCTTTGTGAGTTGTTATTGTTCTGTTTTTGACATTCTCAATATGGCATTCTACAACGTTATTTTCCTTATTTGGACAGTTCATCCTCGAAATGAGACTATTCTAAATTGAAGCTGTTTCAAAATGGCAGCTGATTACGTCAGTATCCTTTTATGGACAGTGTTTGACAGCAGACTGCGATATGGGAGTTCCCCAGCTGCAGTAATTTCAAAATGGCCGCCGCCAACGTCATTGTTCATATATGGACAGTTTCTGTCCCAAAATGGCCCCCACAGTGACGTAAGTGCCCATAATAGGATACACCCACTGTTTTTGGCGCTTTTTTCAGCTGCTTAAAGGTCGGCGTTTTTGAACCGCGCACTGCCGATAGTGCATCCACAGCACAGCGATTGACTCCAGCACTCTGATAAGGTATTGTACACGGACTTAAGGCATATAGTTCATAACAGTTTTCAAGGGGTGATTTCCATTGTATGTTGTTTCACTTATAGAGCGTAACAGAGACGCCGTTCAGAACAGCAATTCAAGTCAGTGTATCGCATACAGTGAGTGTTCTTCCTATTTTTACTGCTATCATACTTTGTGGTGGGACTCAATATGCACTATTTCCTTTGTGCTCCCCTTTTTTACCCACAGTAGAGTCAAGTATTTTCGGCAAGAGACTGAAGCAGGGAACAGCGGTATCCGACCCCCTGAGGAAGGAGGTTTCCCCTCCAAAACACGTCGTGTCGGAAAGAAGTTGGACTTTACCATCTTACCATCTCCATCACTAGCTTTTGTCAACTTGACGTCGGTCATTGAAGTTGCAAGTTAAGTACAACTCTTTCAGCACTCTTGAGACCATTAGTGCATTGGGACAGCTGTTGTCTATAAGCGTCCTGTAAAATCCAGCTCATTGAGACCTATGATTATATCATAAGGAGAAGCTTGCGCCACTATAAGCTCTCATTAAGCCTAGACATTGGGCACGCAAAATATGAGGTCTCAGTGAGTCTCCCACCCTCCATTATCTTCAGGAATATTTTGTTTATAGTCTACATTGGTTGTTTCCTGGTATCTGTGGATTCTTGAATTAAGGTTAAGTGTTCAACAGACATGGACATTGTTTAAAAATAAATCCTAGATGTGCAGTCCAGATGTATTCCATGTATTAAGAAAGGTGGAAGGAAGACAAAATGATTACTGGCATGGTTAAAAGGTGAGGTGAAAGAAGCTATTTTAGCCAAAAAAAACATCCTTCAAAAATTGGAAGAAGGATCCATGTGAAGAAAATAGGATAAAGCATAAGCATTGTCAAGTTAAGTGTAAAACATTGATAAGACAGGCGAAGAGAGAATTTGAAATGAAGTTGACCGTAGAGGCAAAAACTCATAATAAAACTTTTTAAAATATATCCAAAGCAAGCAAGCTGTGAGGGAGTTGGTTGGACCGTTAGATGAACGAGGGGTTAAAGAAGCTCTTAGGAAAGATATGCCATTGCAGAAAGACTAAATGAATTCTTTGCTTTCATGTTTACTAATGAAGATGTTGGGGAGATACCAGTTCCAGAGATGGTTTTCAAGGGTGATGAGTCAGATGAACTGAACCAAATAACTGTGAACCTGGAAGATGTAGTAGGCCAGATTGACAAACTAAAGAGTAGCAAATCACCTGGGCCAGATGTTATGCATCCTAGGGTGCTGAAGAAATAAAAAATGAAATTTCTGATCTATTAGTTAACTTTTGTAATCTATCATTCCAATCTTACATTGGCCACCCTCCAGTCCTGAAGACTGGAGGGTGGCCAATGTAACCCCAATATTTTAAAAAAGGCTCTAGGAGCAATCTGGGAAACTATAGACCAGTGAGCCTGACTTCAGTGCCAGGAAAAATAGTGGAAACTATTCTAAAGATAAAAATTGTAGAGCATATAGAAAGACATGGTTTAATGGAACACAGTCAAAATGGATTTACCCAAGGGAAGTCTTGCCTAACAAATGTGCTTCATATTTTTGAAGGGGTTAATAAACATGTGGATAAAGGTGAACCGGTAGATGTAGTGTATTTGGATTTTCAGAAGGCGTCAATTTTCTCAGTGGACAAGGGTAAACAGTGGAGTGCCTCAGGGATCTGTACTTGGACCAGTGCTTTTCAATATATATATAAATGATCTAGAAAGGAATACGATGAGTTGGGTTATCAAATTTGCGGTTGATACAAAATTATTCGGTGTAGTTAAATCACAAGCGGACTGTGATACATTACAGGAGGACCTTGCAAGACTGGAAGATTGGGCATCCAAATGGCAGATGAAATTTAATGTGGACAAGTGCAAGGTGTTGCATATAGGGAAAAATAACCCTTGCTGTAGTTACACAATGTTGGGTTCCATATTAGGTGCTACAACCCAAGAAAGAGATTTAGGCATCATAGTGGATAATACTTTAAAATCGTCAGCTCAGTGTGCTGCAGCAGTCAAAAAAGCAAAGAGAATGTTAGGAATTATTAGGAAGGGAATGGTTGTTTAAAACAGGAAATGTCATAATGCCTCTGTATCGCTCCATGGTGAGACCGCACCTTGAATACTCTGTAGAATTCTGGTCGCTGCATCTCAAAAAAGATATAGTTGCGATGGAGAAGATACAGAGAAGGGCAACCAAAATGATAAAGGGGATGGAACAACTCCCCTATGAGGAATGGCTGAAGAGGTTAGGGCTGTTCAGCTTGGAGAAGAGACGGCTGAGGTGGGATATGATAGAGGTCTTTAAAATCATGAGAGGTCTTGAACGGGTAGATGTGAATCGGTTATTTACACTTTCGGAAAATAGAAGGACTAGGGGTCACACCATGAAGTTAGCAAGTAGCACATTTAAGACTAGTCAGAGAAAATTCTTTTTCACTCAATGCACAATTAAGCTCTGGAATTTGTTGCCAGAGGAAGTGCTTAGTGCAGTTAGTGTAGCTGGGTTCAAAAACGTTTGGATAAGTTTTTGGAGGAGAAGTCCATTAACTGCTATTAATCAAGTTGACTTAGGGAATGGCCCCTGCTATTAATTGCATCAGTAGCATGGGATCTTCTTGGTGTTTGAGTACTTGCCAGGTTCTTGTGGCCTGGTTTGGCCTCTGTTGGAATGCTGAACTCCTGTGGTTCTAAGGTCCTTACCTTCTAGATTCCATCAACTTTGTCATAGTTCTCCTCTCTCCAATTGTGCTGGTATCTGAACTGTTAGGATCTTTTGCAGGCACAGAAAAAAGTGCAGATTTGGGGATCCCTTCCAGAGATGGCAGTGAGGTTCTGAAATCAGGACTCAAGATTATCTCCAGGTTAGGAAGAGATGATGCACCTTCTCCCATGCTCATCCTTGTAATAGCCTCACCAGCCTGGAAATTCACCATGAAGGATGCCACAAACAAGTCAACAATATCCAGAACTGGGTTTGGAGCTTAGGCAGGGCAAGTTTTAATCTTACCCTTACATTTCACCATTGTTGTGAAGAAAGAAGCAATTATGATAAATGAAGAAGTTGCCCAGGATTGTTGGAGACTCTCCACAGCATCTCACTGGGTGGGCACTATCTTGAAATATCCCTGGAATCCATTTTTTATATGTTACATATAAGAATAATTGTTGTGTGTTCATGGTGCTGAGTTCATTCCTCGTGCTTTTTAACTTTTTATACACTGTTACTATTACCTTATCTGACTGTAATTGTTCTTGTTTACTCATTTAATGCCTGATTATTTGAAGATCTGATACAACTCACTTTGAATTCTTTATGTTATAAAAGTGTGTCACAAGTAAATGATTATAATGATGATACTTTATAAACTGGGAAACACAGTGTTTTTATTTTGTGTGTGTTTTAATTATGTGGGGGGGGGGTGTATATGGTGGGGATTGTATGTATGAAGTCCGGTGTGAATGGGGGTTAAGTATGAGTTGACATGTTTGAGTATGATATTTAAAAGTTCAGATGTGAACATTTTTGAATCGTGTAAAACCTCAGATGTGAATATTTTTGAAAGTGTTAAACCATTGTGAAATTGATTTACATATGGTCCACTCGCAATATAAGTGGTTAATGTGAAAAGATGTGATAAAATAAAGGATAATTATGAGAATGTATTCTTTATGACCTCTGACTTGTATGATACCTTTATTTTCTCTGGAGACATCATTTTTATTTTCTGTAGGAAGATATTTTCTTGCTTGTTTGTGATGAAATTAATAAAAATAAAATTAAAAAAAAATTTAATTTGTAATCATTTTTTGCAGCATCTTCAAATACTGTTAAATGATTTTTGCTCTCTTCTTCTGTCTTCTCCTATATTAAGGGGATGAAGTGGGTATGATTGTCAATCCAATTTTAATACGTAGCAAATGGGCATTCTGCCAATTTACTTATTTGACAAATTTGGCCTTTTGAAAATAAGAAAAAAGCACACAATCTGTTTTGCCTTGCAAATGAGCATCCCTGGAGTTCCCTATTTCTCAGTGTTGAAAACATTTAAACAATCTAATTTTTTCACCCTTGTATTTAATTAGAAATGAATATTCATTGCCTTATGACATGTGGCTAGGGCAGAGGTCTGCAACCTTTGGCTCTTTAAATACCTGAATATAGCTCCATCATGGGGGTATTGGCAGACAATGGTGTAGATAAAAAAAAAAAAAAAATATCAGTAGGGATGGGGTAGTCATTGAGAGAGAGAGAGAGAGAGAGAGGGAGAGATAGTATGGGGGTGTTTGAGAGAGATTGCCAGGATTGGAGATTGAGAGACTGAAGGATAAGAGAAAGAAAGAGAATGACTCCTGGAGATGCAAGGGGATTGAGAGCAAGAGAGAGAGTGACTTGGGAAGAGGGAGAAAGAGAGACAGTGAGTGCTGAGAATGAGGTAGAATTAAAGAGAACAAGAGAGAATGACCAATAGGGATGAGGGATATTGAGAGAGAGCGTGTGACTGCTGGGAATAGGGAGGACTGAGAGAGAGCGAGAGAGAGAGTAACTCCTGGGAATAAGGGGGGATTGGAAGATAGGGACTGATAGGAATAAGACTGCATTGTGAGAGTCATTCACTGCTGGGGATAAAGGAGAGCTGGAGAGAGAGAGTGACTGTTGGGAATGGATGGATTGGAGAAATGACTGCTGGGGGATTAGGGAGGATAGAAAGAGTGAGACTGACCACTAATGAGGGTGAAATTGAGAGAGAGAGAGAGAGAGAGAGTGAGTGATTTATGGCAATGGGGGATTGAAGAAACCAAGAGACTGAGGATAAGGAGGGACTGAGAGGGAGTGACTGCTGGGGATAAAGAGGATAGAGAGAGTGACTGCTTGGGGATAGGAATGATAGAGAGAAAAAAGTGATTGCTGGGGATAAGGGGGATTAAGAGGAAGTGATGCTAAGGATGGAAGATTGAGAAAGTGAGCGATGGCAGGGGATTAGGAGAATTATGAGTGACTGCTGGGGATAGGGGAATTGAAAGTTTGAGATAATGGAGGATTAGTAGAAATAAAGAGAAAGAGAGACTGAAGGGTTTTGGAGATTGAGAGAGAGTGACTACTGGAGATGGTAGGATTGAGAAAGTGAGTGTGTGTGATTTCAGGGGACAAGGGGAACTGAGTTAGAGTGACTGCCAGGGATAAGGAGGACAGAGAGTGTGTGGCTGCTGGGTAAGGGAGGACTGAAAGAGGGAGAGAGAAATAGTACCTGCTGGGGAAAGGATTGCTGAGAATGAGGAGAATTGAAAGGCAGAAAGTGACTGCTGGGGATTAGGGAAGCTAGAGAGAGTATCTGTAGGCAATGGGGGATTAAAAGAGACAAAGTGACTGCTACGGAATAGGGCAGATAGAGAGAGAATAACTGCTTAGGATAAAGGACATTGTGTGTGAGAGAGAGTGACTGCTTGGGATGCTGGGTGAGACAGAGTGACTGATGGAGATGGTAATGATTGAGAAAGAGATTGGCTGCTGAGGCTGGGAAGTTGCGAGAGAGAATGTTGGAATAGGATGAGATTGAGAGAAACAGAGTGACCACTGGAGATGGGCGGGGGGGAGGATAGGTGGTGATTTACATAAGTGTTGAGAATTCCAATAGGGTTGCAGCTCTCGAAATATTTAGGGCAAATTAAAAAAAACTGTGAAATGGCTCTTTTTGTTAAAAGGTTGTAGATTGCTGGGTAGCTAAGGAGCTGGAAATTGTCAAGCTGTCAGTTTGTATGCTATGCATACATTTTTTAATAGGGCCCACAGTTTGGTTTTTTTTAAGTTATGAAAGCTAATCTTTCTTCTCTTCTTTAGGATGTATTTAAAATCTAAAGCAGCACCTTAATGTCAATAACTTCTGGCTTTGACTTTTACTCAGAATATGTAACTAAGTACACAGTGCATAACTCGTGATGTAGCCTTGGATATTGGGAATTTAGCACATAGACCACAGCTGCCTGTTTAGGCCTCAAAACGCCCTGCCCCCTTAAATTCATTCCCTTTTAGTAGATGGGGTACCCTGCCCGTTTTAGCATTATTTAGTATGGTTAAAAGAAAAAAATAACATATTAGAATGAGCAATAATATTTTTAGGTTTACTATAAATTTGTGTCCTGTGACTTTGGCGTGCTCAGTGCTTGAGGTGGCAAAAGCATCAAATAAACTTTGAAAGCTGACAGAATGAAAGTGCAGTTTTGTTGGCTTTCACTGGCCATGACCAGTCTGGCCACTCTGACATGTTCATGTGGCAACCATAGCAGAACCACAGTAAACCGAGAGAGACAAAGGGTCTGCTCCAATGTCAAGTGCTTTCATTTCAAACAACACAGCAATGTCAACGACATAGTCTATTATTTCATGTCATTTTTCAAAAGAAACTATTGTAAAAGTCCCAAAATTTCACTTTATATTTATTGCGTTTTTAGTGTTCACTGTTTTGCGGAAGGGAAAAAAAAAAAAGCCCCTCCCGCCCCCCCCCCCCCCCCACACACAGAAAAACCAAAATGGGATTTGGTTAAGAGTCTTGCCATAATGGCCTGCAGACCCCCTAGTTCTTAAGCATATCAGAAAGTTAATTACAAAGGGGGCAGAGAAGCCTTGGAGTAATGATAGGTATAATGGGAAAACTAAAGACAGGGATGCAGGGGGCCTAACAGGGATTTATTGTAGCTTTAATTAGAAACCTGGCAGAATGGAATGCTGCTTTCGGGCTGACAGACTTGTTGGCAGAAGCGGCCTATGATATGTCCACAAAGAAACACACGGATTTTGCTTGGCAACCTGTCACTTTCAGCAGCTTTTCCAACTGAAAAAAAAAAAAAAAAAAGACTGCATCTTGAAAAATTATTTTGCAGTTGATGGACTGCAATTGACAGTTTGCCAAAGGTTAATTCTGGAATTTTCAGCAGAAGGCTTGAAAGGAAATAATAAAAACAAAACACATAGTTGTGCTTTCTTTTTTTCTCTCTTTTATTTTCAGTACAAAGTTGGCTTGTTTCATTATGGGCTCTGTGATAATTACATTTTACTTGATATTAAGCTAGATTAAAAACAGCCAGTTGGGTAATTATCTGCAATAGCGATGGAGCCAGTTAACTGTGGCACCTATTACTTAAATATAGCGTGTTCCTCTTTTTTTTTTACTGTGTTTATAGTACAGCTACCAGAGTTAAGATACAGAATAAGAAACAAAAGAACATACAAGGCTCAGTTCACCCAAAATCTTTTTGGCTTCTGGAAGGTAAGCCGAGCCAAAAACCTCAACAGCAATTGTCATAAAAACAGATATTTGGGAAATATTCGGCAAACAAAAAAATATTCATCGCAGGCTAGAAAAGATATCCAGAGTATTCAGGACAGTTCACAATGCTTATCTCATTAACAGCCTCAGAAGCCTAAAACTACTGATTCATCCAAATATATAAGCATCACTTTTTCATCTCTAGGAGCCCTCAAACCTGAGTATATTTGCTCCTCTCTGAAGCTGGCATAAGTCTGAGGCTGAGTGGTTCTATATCTGTGCAACTCCTCTTATTTCTTATGGTAGTGATAGTACACTTTTAAAATAATTTTTTTAATACTTTTGAAAAAGTAGGAAAGTTATTTGCGTCAAACTTGTATATTGTATCTCCTCAAAAACTTTCCTCTGTTTGGATCTGGCTAATGCTTACCACACACAAGTCGTTTTTAGAAGAGTCAGTGCCACATTTCCTGCTGAGTTCACAGTGCTTGCCTTAACACTACCCTAATGTATACATTAGCCTATATAACATTCACGACTCTCTCATACTGATCTACTCTGTATTTCCTTGCTTTCACATCATAATACCCTCTTTCTCTCATACTTATTCAGTCATACCTCACACTCCACACTATACATAAATGCAATTCTTTTCCACATCTGCACCTCTAATCTTCTCAAATATATAACACATAGCTATGCAACCATTCTTAGAACTGTGGGAATATCAGAAGACAGTACTATCATAATGGTCAGCTACGTTATCAAGCATAAATTATCCATACTGACTACATCTAGCACAAGGTAGCTCTATAGCATACACTCATAGCTAGAGAACACACATTTCTCTCACACCATATATGCACCTCCACATAGAGGTATAACCCCAGTAGATACTAATAATAATATCACATCATTTGATATAAAGAAAAGCTAGGTGGTATAATATGATTTTCAATCCATGTGGCCTATGAAAAATGGATTTTTATTTGATGTTTATGTTTTCAGTTAACTCTCCTGTTCTTTCACTATTTGATCCATACTAAGAGATCTGTTTACTAAAAGGTATTAGTGATAATGCAAGTGTTTAATGTGCATTGATGCCCACTTGACAAACATTACAACAGCATTAACCTGCATCACCATAATTGGCAGTATTTTTTGCGACAATGTGGGATTTAAAAAAAAAAAAGTGCTAATTAAAATGAAAAACTATGCTAATTAGCTCATTTACACATTTTTGCATGCTCATGGGTACTTGCCAGGTTCTTGTGGCCTGGATTGGCCACTGTTGGAAACGGGATGCTGGGCTTGATGGACTCTTGGTCTGACTCAGCATGGCAATTTCTTATGTTCTTATGGTGACATCCTTTTGGGCCCCATTTATGTATATGATAAGGTCCTACTGCGGTGTTTGCTATTTTAAGTATGCACAAGAGGGCCTTAGAGTACATGCTAAAGTTATTGCATAGATCCCTGCAAGTGTCCCAAAAATACAAAAGGAAACACCTAAAAGAGAATTCATTCGTGCCACTTAAGCTTATCTTTGAGTCCTTTATTGTTCTTGTTTTTAATTTCCCTTATAAATTTTAGGAAAAAGAAAGGTGGAAGTGTAACCTTAGAAACAAGATGCCATGATCCAAAAGAGAAACTTTATGGCTATGATGTACCTGACAACCGATTCTCCCTGTGTGTGATGGAGGAAAAGGACGTGCCCGATGAAAAGGTGTATATGTGCTTTTGCACAGGAACGGAATGCAACAATGTGCTCTATTTTGCTGATGGTAAGTCCTCTTCCTACAAGGGAAAATGTCACATAATATTGTCCATGGTTTCATTACTTCTCGAGGGTTTCATGCATGGATAGATAGTGGTGCATTTGAAGATTAAAAGTTTTTTTTGTTAAATTTAGACCAGTGTGATCTGGTATGCATAGGACTAATAGCAGAAGACAAACATCAAGTCACAGGGTCTTATTTTTATAATGTTAACAATACTTATCATGTTGATAATGCTATTAGACATTTCCTCCTCCCCTACCAGGAGTGCAGGTTAGAGCAGTCTCATATTTTACACTGGCTACTAGCAGTCAAGTGGCGTGTCAGTGTGATCCATTCAATAATGGATTGCAGCCATGGCTGGCCATAACTCCTGATGACAATCCCACAGATGCCAGTCTTCAGTGAGACGGTAAATAATATCACTAAGCATTGATGCCGATGCCAAGCATGAATAGATGGGATGACAAGAAACTGATTATTGAGCTGCTAACTACAGAGCTGAAAATCGCATCTTGATTGCTCGCTTGGTTTCATTCCTCACCTTATTGATCTTTTTGCCTAGGTTTTCTTTCTTGTTAGTCCTTTTATTTTGTTTTGTTTAGATTGGGGTCTCATGCATTCTTAGAATAAAATGTTTTATTACAGCTGCGCCAGGACTGGTTTAGTGCTTAGAGCAATGGACTGGGAACCTGCTTCTCCGGCTGACACTCTTTGTGACTTGGGCAAGTCATTATATTTCCTCTTGTCTCAGATGCTCACTTATGGGTAGATGTCAAAGGGGTTCTAAACATAAAATTAGCCTATATGTATGTAAATAGCCTGTATTCCCGTATGTGCTAGTTTATGAACATCAAAAAGTATGCGCATATTTTTGGTTTCGTGCGCACATTTATCGGTGCAAAAAAGGGGTGGTCTAGGGTATGCTGGGGCAGGGATGTTGCTGTTTTCCAAGAGATATTCGCGAATAAATTATTAACCTTATTTGCTCAGTTTTACACTTGCCAATTGATTGGTGCACTTGAAATTGAACTTGTCTGTCTGCAGTTTTTGGGGTGGGAGGACTGGCTGAACTGGTGGGGAGGTTCAGGATGAAGTGCTAGAGGGTCTAGATGAACTGGAGACAGACTGGGTAAACTGGTGGGGCAATCTCAAACCGGTGAGTTCAAGTCTGTGTGCAAGAAAGTATTTTAAAATGATTTTCAGACATATTATAAAATACCTGTTTTTATATGTCCATGTTCTATTTTTTACACACTTAAGATATATGCACTAACATTGGCAGCCGGGACATTGCCCTCCCTCACAGGACCCTCTGTGCCCGACCCCATTTGCCACCCCCTCCCCACAGCACTGGACACTAGCCCTCTCCAACCTCTATTAATGACCAGATACCAAGGTCGTGGTATAACAAAGGCCGCAACTTTTTTGAACAATACAATGAAGTAATACATACAGTACCGGAGCCATAGATCTCACATGCGGTATCACTGCGCTGCCCCCCCCCCGGTTTGCTATCCGCCACACTGGAGCAAGATGACCAGGGTGTATCTGCGCCCCCCCCCCCCCCCCCCCGCCGCCGCCTTTGAGCAAGGGAGGCCCACCCCAGGTGGTACTGCGCCCCAAGGTGTCCTCAAGAACTGTCCTTACCAGGGTGTATTACAGCGATTAGACCAGCAGCATGTCAGACATCACCTTGACCCCTCCCCCCCCAACCCCGGCTCAGGTACCTTGCCACCAGCATGAGGCAGTTGCTAACTTGCCTCATGCCCCCCATCACCTAGCTGTGGCCGTAGAACACCCTAATGCCCAAGATTTCATCTAATTCATCTTGCAATGCATTATTGAACAAATCCTGCCCTGTGTCTGATAAATGTACCAGATCCTGCCTGTAAAGCCCACCACATTGAATATTGGCCCACCTGTGTTGTATCTGACGCCTCCCCCCCCCCCCCAAGCCCTGTACACATGCACCTACCTGCCTGTTCCACTTTCTGCATCCCCCTGTTTCATAACTTACAGTCGCTCCATTTCTGCACAGTATAATGTCAGACCGCCAAGCAGCTGTGCCTGAATAAGGTAAATAATGCCTTAAAGTCCTCCCGAATAACATTCAGCAACTGTCTGCAAGAAAATTTCCCAAGATCAATGCTGCCCAAGGGGATAATAATAACATGCGGCTGCCCACACGCTGCTCTTCGAACCCGCATCAAGGGTAAAAGCTGTTCCCATAGCATGTCACGATGGCCAATCCATTCCACGTGGACCCCGCATAGTGCCAACCCCAAATGCATCCTGTATGACCACTCACTTGCCCTCCTGGCTGCCCAGTGGACAAAGGAGTGTCCCACAATCCAGACTGTCCTTTGCCTGTTGGGCACTCCTGCAACGTATATTAACGACATATTTAATTATTATCTGATCCTGTTCTCACATACAAATTAACTGTTGATGACTTCCACCTGCCTATTCTCTGTATCTCCACATTTAAGCCTGCCCTCGCTGCACTAGTTGCTGCATCAATCCTGAATGAGTGAGTGCTGAACTCCCCCGGGTTCAAACCTAGGACAGCTACCACCCTCCTAAACACCTCCATAAACTGATACTTGGTGAGTGGTGCCCCATCGGCTTGTATCTATAAATGAAGTCCCCCGGAAGGTCTGTCTGCTAAATATATAACCAAATTACACATTGGGGCCCCCCTTCCTTCTTGGTCGGTCTTTGAACGATGTGTTACTATAAACATTGCCCCATCCCTGATCTGAACATTCCTCATCAAAATGTCATTATGGCTGTTGTCAGTCTTGGATGTGGCCACTAACTCACTCACCCTCATCGCTCTGAAAAAGGCCAATGAGAGAGCCACCCTAAAAAGGCGAATTTCAAAATCGGAACTGCACATCCCAGTGAGGGCATCTCACAAGCGTATTAGTAACTCATGTCTGAGAAGCTTTCTAAGATCCTTCCTTTTATCCTTCCTCTGACCCCATGCTACTAACATCTTCTTTACCATAAAAGCCCTAGTTGGGTCCCCCTATCCCTGGGGCCTTGGAGAAGAAGGCAAATCCGGCAAGGTGACTCACAATGGTGCCCCTGGACATTCCTGCCTCCTTAGCCCTAACAACATATTGAATCAACAGACTTTGTGACACCGGTCCATGGACCCACCCGTATCCCACCAAAAATGCTCGCACATGATCATATCCATGAGAATAAGTGGCCCAAGTCGCTGGGGCCAACACGCCATGCAACAGCTGAGTGGTGGTCACATCCCAATGTCCATAGGAACTCCAGGAATGTTGTAGCCTCTGCATCCGTGTTCAGAACCTGCATGTGAAATGAATCCCATTTAGCACGAGAGAGCACATCAGCCACCCTGTTGCTCATGCCAAGCATGTGCTGGGCTCTCATGGTTATGTTAAAATGCCAACACCACAAAACTATTTGCCTACATAACTCGGCCACCCGGGGGCATTTCACTAAGTGCCTGTTAATAATCTCAACCACCACCCGGTTATCACACCAAAAGATTATTCGATTGTTGGCCAGTCTTACCCCCCACAATACCAATGCCACCAGTATGGAGAATAACTCCAGGAATGTTATATTCCTTGTCAGATCAGTGACCCTCCAAGCTGCTGGCCAAGGTTCGGCACACCTTGACCTCTGACAATATACTCTGAATCCCCAAGCACATGTCGCATCTGAGTAAATGTCTAAGTCACAGAGTAAATGTCTTAGACACTGGAGAATCTTGCTACAATGATACCCCATTGCATTCACTTAGAAAATTGACTTATATAGACCAATCCTTCTTTATGTCCACAGACACGGGGATAAAATGATATGGCCTGCTAATACCCATGGTAGCCTGGGACAACTTTCTGAGAAATACCCTCCCGAGGGACTATATGCTGGCCAATGTAAACTTCTTTGCTGCTAACGCCTTCTGAAGCATATCGCGCAACTTGTCCGAAGGAAGCCTAGACACCATTTCCTCTGAATCACGCTCAATACTCAAAAAAGACAGGACCTTGTGTAGACCTTCTGTCTTGACCTTGGCCAGTGGTACGTTGAACTTGGCAGCCATGTACTGGAATTTGATCAAAAGTTTGGCAAAAGTATCAGACTCTGCAGGCCCCATGAATAAAAAATCATTGAGGTAGTGTTTGACATTCGGAATGCCAACTCGCTGCTCCACAACCTAATATAAAAAGGTACTGAATAACTTGAAGGAAGCACAAGACACAGTGCAACCCATTGGCATGTGCTTGTCAAAAGTACTGTCCCTTGAACTGGAATCCTAATAAAGGGAAGCTACTCGGGGGGACCGAAGCAGCCTAAAAGCCGATTCAATGTCAGTTTTTGCCATCAGTGCCCACTTCTCGCAACTCCTCAACAATGCCACTGCACTGTTGAAAGTTCCACATTGTACAGAGCACTCATCCTGCGGCAAATGATTGTTCACAGACCTTCCAGGTGGGGGAGAGATGTTTTGGATGAGTCTAAATTTCCCCAGCTCCTTTTTTGGGATGACTGCCAAAGGAGAAAATATCATCTTCACAAATGGCGGATCAATGAAAGGGCCGGCTATCCTGCCAAGTCCTATCTTATTATTAATCTTCTGTTGCACTATGTCCGTGTAGAGCCCTAGTGAATCCCTATTGCGTGCCAAGCTCTTTGAAATCTGACCCTGGAAAGTAATTGGGAATTCCAGTTGAAACCCACTTATAATCTTGCAAGCTGCCCCATGGTTGAGATAGTGGTCCAGCCAGGGCATCATCCTGCCTATTCTGATTGGATTTGGTGCTCTGACATGCAAGCTACCCTCATTTGTTCTTTGCAGAACTCCTCGCACTAGACCTCTTTCCACACCTCGCCGCTGGGCGAGACCCGGCACAAATGGAGCAGGTGTGCTTAAACTTGCAATCTTGAAAATTGCAATTAGTTTTGTTAAAGCACAAACAGACCTTTTTATTTGCAGGAACAGATGAAGGGACAGCCGAATTACTGACTTTTTGTACTGCCACCCTGCATCTGTGTCAGCTGCTTTACTCTTCATCTGCCTAAGCCACAGCCCTACATCCTGCTTATCCCAAGACATGAACCGATTCTCCTCCATTTTGTCCCGGAAACGCTTGTCATAATTCAGCCACGCCCACCCCTCGTATTTCCTATAATCCTCAAGGATGGTATCAGCATAGCTCAAAATTTTCCCGTACTGAGCAGGATCTTTCTTCCCCACTACGCAGATCATCATGAGAAAAGCCCTAGTCCAGTTAATTTTATTCATTTATTTAAACAATTTTTATATACTGTTATTTTACTGGGAAGTAGTCAAAACGTTTTACAAGGTGGACAAAATACTAAATACAGACAAAGGTATATAATACAAGAAAATAAATCAAAAGGTTTGAGTTAAATTAAAATCATAAGAACAGGTAACAATTAAAATTGAAGGAGAAAAGAGTTAGATTCCAACTGGATTGTCAAAAGCAGACATGTAGTAAGGATATTAAAGGAGGTCTCCGGCCTAATGAGCTAGTCAGAAAAGGTGGTGGGTTTTGAATCATAATTTCTTACTGGGGAATGCTTTTTTGAAAAGATAAGTTTTCAAGTTCTTTTTGAATTCTTTGTTACTGGAAGAGTTTCTAAGATTGTCTGGGATCAAATTCCAGAATGTAAGGGTCTGCTACTAAAAATGCTTGCTTTCTGGTTATGTCTATATGTGCCGTCTTAATGGTGGGTACTTCTAGAAGTTTTATTGGTGAAGCGGAGGCTTCTAACCAGTTTATAAATATATAGCTGTGAGCTAAGCCTTGAGGTGGTGTCGTCATTCAATAGGCTATAAATCAGAGTAAGTATTTTGTATTTTATTCTAGCGACTATTGGTAGCCAGTATAAGGAGTAGAGAATCGGGGAGATATGCTCTTTGTGAAACGTTCCTGTGAGAACGCGAGCTGCAGCGTTCTGTATCAGTTGAAGTGGATGGAGGGCATTTTGTTGGAGACCAATAAGCAATGCATTGTAGTAATCCAGACCACTGAAAATTAGAGATTTCAGAATTGTTCTGAAATGTAAAATCGGTCAGTCTTTTCAACATGTGTATTTTGAAGAAGGAATTTTGAACCAGAGTGGATATGCGATTGTTCATGGAGAGGCGGGAATCGATAATTACTCCAAGGTTCCACACTTTTTTAATGATTAGAAGGGGAATGCCATTTAGATCAAGCATGGGAGGAGGGCCATAGTTAGAGTTAGGGATGGATGATAGATTATTTCAGTTTTGGAGGTGTTGAGTTTTAGGGGTTATGTGAAAGCTAAACTTATTTTGTATTTATGTACAGAGAAACAAGTGAAAGGGTATAGAACAATGAGGTTGAGTAAGGGATATAGAACAGTATATCATCTGCATATATTTTAAATTGGATGTTTAAGCTATCCAGTAAGTAGCATAACGGTAGAAGGTAGATGTTGAAGAGAATAGGGGAAAGTGACGAACCTTGTGGCACACCAGAGGGGATGGAATAGAGTGCGGACGAGAAGGCTCCTAAATGAATTTGGCATTGTCGGTTAGTGAGAGAGGAATTGAACCAATTATAAACTGTCTGAGATACCAATTGATTGCTGTTTTGATGGTTTTCTGCAGCCCCTACCACCACCCCCTCCCCCAAAGCAGCCACTCTCTTAAAAACATGCAGAGTTGGGATTGCTTTTCCCCAAAGACACCTGCTTATCAAAATGAGTCCTTCAGAGGAGTTCTCTAACCCCAGCGAACAAAAGAAAACTCCTGTCTAATGCTTTCTGTCCTTTTACATTACGCTGTGTAGAAGAAGTCTTTAAAAATACTAGTGAGAAAGCAAACAAAAGAATCTGTCAAATTTGATGCACTTTTACATTGAAAGTTTTTTTTATTGATTTTACATTTTAAAAAATAATAAGTAGAACATCGTGTAAGAACATGACAAACTCTAGTTTTCATTAAAATGAACAGAATGTAATATTTCATGCACAGTTTAAAAAAAAATTCAGAAGAGGAGAAAAGCCAAAGGATGAGCCCTCCATTTCTGTTGCACTTTTAAAACATCCCTTTTACTGAACAAGCACCAAGCTCAAATTGTTCTTTTGCTTCAGTAGAGACTGCTGGGATGGGCAACCTCAAGATCCGTAGATCTGCATGTGCACTGTTTCAATTGTATGAAAAACCTTATCGTTCAAATTCATTAGGGCAGTCCTGAAAACCTGAGCAGATTGATGTGCATGGGGACTAAAGATTGCCACCCCTGGTAAGCCTACAGAAGGGGAATCTACTTTCTAATTATATGAAGTTCAAAAATAAGATACCACTGTTAGAAGTAGGGAAGAGTATTAGTTTAAAATAAATGTGTATTCCAAACCGACTCCTGGATTCATCATTCTGCTATAAATATAATGGAATGATGAGCCACGGGAAATAAAGGGGCGGGGGGCGATATTGAGCAGGTGGCTGCATCACAATGGTGCGTTTTTGTCTGCCACAGTTGTGGGCATACTGCACAATTTTTCCCCCGTACCACCAGTGGGAAAGGTGCTACCGGGCACCTAAATTTTTTAAACACCTCCCCAGTCTGTAGTTTCCCGGGTCGCTCCAGGGGCGATCCGGGAAACTACAGACCGGTTAGCCTGACTTCAGTGCCAGGAAAAATAGTGGAAAGTGTTCTAAACATCAAAATCACAGAACATATAGAAAGACATGGTTTAATGGAACAAAGTCAGCATGGCTTTACCCAGGGCAAGTCTTGCCTCACAAATCTGCTTCATTTTTTTGAAGGAGTTAATAAACATGTGGATAAAGGTGAACCGGTAGATATAGTATACTTGGATTTTCAGAAGGCGTTTGACAAAGTTCCTCATGAGAGGCTTCTAGGAAAAGTAAAATGTCATGGGATAGGTGGCGATGTCCTTTCGTGGATTGCAAACTGGCTAAAAGACAGGAAACAGAGAGTAGGATTAAATGGGCAATTTTCTCAGTGGAAGGGAGTAGACAGTGGAGTGCCTCAGGGATCTGTATTGGGACCCTTACTGTTCAATATATTTATAAATGATCTGGAAAGAAATACGACGAGTGAGATAATCAAATTTGCAGATGACACAAAATTGTTCAGAGTAGTTAAATCACAAGCAGATTGTGATAAATTGCAGGAAGACCTTGTGAGACTGGAAAATTGGGCATCCAAATGGCAGATGAAATTTAATGTGGATAAGTGCAAGGTGATGCATATAGGGAAAAATAACCCATGCTATAATTACACGATGTTGGGTTCCATATTAGGTGCTACAACCCAAGAAAGAGATCTAGGTGTCATAGTGGATAACACATTGAAATCGTCGGTTCAGTGTGCTGCGGCAGTCAAAAAAGCAAACAGAATGTTGTGAATTATTAGAAAAGGAATGATGAATAAAACGGAAAATGTCATAATGCCTCTGTATCGCTCCATGGTGAGACCGCACCTTGAATACTGTGTACAATTCTGGTCGCCGCATCTCAAAAAAGATATAATTGCGATGGAGAAGGTACAGAGAAGGGCTACCAAAATGATAAGGGGAATGGAACAACGCCCCTATGAGGAAAGACTAAAGAGGTTAGGACTTTTCAGCTTGGAGAAGAGACGACTGAGGGGGGATATGATAGAGGTGTTTAAAATCATGAGAGGTCTAGAACGGGTAGATGTGAATCAGTTATTTACTCTTTCGGATAGTAGAAAGACTAGGGGACACTCCATGAAGTTAGCATGGGGCACATTTAAAACTAATCGGAGAAAGTTCTTTTTTACTCAACGCACAATTAAACTCTGGAATTTGTTGCCAGAGATTGTGGTTCGTGCAGTTAGTATAGCTGTGTTTAAAAAAGGATTGGATAAGTTCTTGGAGGAGAAGTCCATTACCTGCTATTAAGTTCACTTAGAGAATAGCCACTGCCATTAGCAATGGTTACATGGAATAGACTTAGTTTTTGGGTACTTGCCAGGTTCTTATGGCCTGGATTGGCCACTGTTGGAAACAGGATGCCGGGCTTGATGGACCCTTGGTCTGACCCAGTATGGCATTTTCTTATGTTCTTATATTCTTATTAAGTCGTGATGTATTAGTTATCGCTTGCGTTAGGGTGTTATCTCATGCCCATCGTGATTTGAAGAATGACCCTGTAAATGAGGTCCTTTTCGTTTCATTTTGTTAAGTCCAGTGCAAATTGAAAATGCCTCTGAAAAGCCCAACAATTTCTGGATTTTTCATTTCAGCAAATAGTACATGCAATTTGCAAATAGCACACACTCACTGCTAATAGTGCATGCCATTTGCCAAAACAAAAAATACAATTAAATCAAAAACAAAAAAAAAATAGTCAAAATGAAATTAATCCAAAATTCAGGTTGAAAATGAATGGAAAGAAATGAATCGAAAATAGTTTGCCCTGCACATCCATAGTTAAAAGATTACATATATGCCATGATTGTCTTTCCATGGTTGGTTTTGATCCAGCAAGCAAATCATATTTTTTTTTCATAAAAATAGGGCTATACTGCTTAAATCATGCTGTTATGATATTGTTATTGGGTGAGAAACATATGAGGCAATGTAAATGAAAGGATAAATTAAACATTTCTTATGAGTATAGTACCTGGTAACAACCACTGATGTTAAGGATCTGACCCATCTGGAGGTGGGGAGGCCACAACCAGGGTGATGCTCGGCTTCTGGATCTCAAGGGTGTGGCTTGGAGAGGGTGGAGGAAGGGCTGGACTGGTGATTGCAGTATAAGCGTGGGCCAGCCCACCCACAAGCCTCTTCTTTAAGCAGCCTTTTTGAAGAGCATATATCCCTTTGTCATCCCTGCCTGCTTTTCCTTCATGGCAGTGGCTGCCTTGCTCCGTGCAGTCTCATGAGGCAAATGTGATTGTGGACAATTGTATCTGTCTGGGCTGCTCCTGCCTCTTTGAAGGATGGAGACGATCAGCGCTGTGTGCAGCTAAATGTATATGGCACCATTGATGAATGGAACTGATAGTTTTCTGAGTAAGATTGACGCTAACTGAGCCCCTGAGGCAGCCACTTTAAGTGGCGAAACTCGGCCAGAGTCGGGCAGTCTTTAACGTCTCCACCAATAAAGAATTGAAAAAGACTTTGTGGCATCCCATTTTGTTGTTTCCCTTCGGTTCTACTGGATCGCCTACCTTGCTGTTTTTTGGGTCCACCTTTAAATTTGTAGGCCACCACGGGTGCCCAGATAGTAAATAATGAAAGATTTTTTTAAAAAAAAGAGAGAAAGGGACTTCAGGATGTGTTGCTGGGAGCTGCAGGGAGGACTCATGGTGGCCAGCCTGTGGATGCACTTGTGATGCAAACAAAAATACACATATACATATATATCTTGGCAGGCTTAGGTTGCCTTTGCAATTGACTTGTAAGGGAGGCGCGGAGCTTCTGCAGTAGTAGGGATGTTTCCAAAGGGCAGTGGTGGTGTAGACCATCTATTGGGTTCCAGCAGCCAGAGTGGAGGCCCTTTGTGTGATCAGCCATGCAGAGGCAACACTGCTTTGGTCATGGGATGCAGCTCCTTCCCTCATCCTCCCAGGCATGCAGCTGCTTTTTCAGTGAAGCCATGATCCTCCGTGTCACAGGGAGGAACATGCAGAAGATGGGTCAATGGTTCCGGTGGTCTGAGGTTCCGGTTCCTCTTTCAGGCTGCCATATGTGTGTGACAAGGTCAAAAGTAACTGATGCAGTTGCTGTCAGGTGACGTGGTATAGCAGGGCTGCAACAAACGCCAGAGGGAAGCAGCAGTGTGAGTGGCGAGGACCCATTGTGGGCCTGTTACATAAGAACATAAGAAAATGCCATACTGGGTCAGACCAAGGGTCCATCAAGCCCAGCATCCTGTTTCCAACAGTGGCCAATCCAGGCCATAAGAACCTGGCAAGTACCCAAAAACTAAGTCTATTCCATGTTACCATTGCTAATGGCAGTGGCTATTCTCTAAGTGAACTTAATAGCAGGTAATGGACTTCTCCTCCAAGAACTTATCCAATCCTTTTTTAAACACAGCTATACTAACTGCACTAACCACATCCTCTGGCAACAAATTCCAGAGTTTAATTGTGCGTTGAGTAAAAAAGAACTTTCTCCGATTAGTTTTAAATGTGCCCCATGCTAACTTCATGGAGTGCCCCCTAGTCTTTCTACTATCCGAAAGAGTAAATAACCGATTCACATTAACCCGTTCTAGACCTCTCATGATTTTAAACATCTCTATCATATCCCCCCTCGGTCATCTCTTCTCCAAGCTGAAAAGTCCTAACCTCTTTAGTCTTTCCTCATAGGGGAGTTGTTCCATTCCCCTTATCATTTTGGTAGCCCTTCTCTGTACCTTCTCCATCGCAATTATATCTTTTTTGAGATGCGGCGACCAGAATTGTACACAGTATTCAAGGTGCGGTCTCACCATGGAGCGATACAGAGGCATTATGACATTTTCCGTTTTATTCACCATTCCCTTTCTAATAATTCCCAACATTCTGTTTGCTTTTTTGACTGCCGCAGCACACTGTACCGACGATTTCAATGTGTTATCCACTATGACACCTAAATCTCTTTCTTGGGTTGTAGCACCTAATATGGAACCCAACATTGTGTAATTATAGCATGGGTTATTTTTTCCTATATGCATCACCTTACACTTATCCACATTAAATTTCATCTGCTATTTGGATGCCCAATTTTCCAGTCTCACAAGGTCTTCCTGCAATTTATCACAATCTGCTTGTGATTTAACTACTCTGAACAATTTTGTGTCATCTGCAAATTTGATTATCTCACTCGTCGTATTTCTTTCCAGATCATTTATAAATATATTGAAAAGTAAGGGTCCCAATACACATCCCTGAGGCACTCCACTGTCCACTCCCTTCCACTGAGAAAATTGCCCATTTAATCCTACTCTCTGTTTCCTGTCTTTTAGCCAGTTTGCAATCCACAAAAGGACATCGCCACCTATCCCATGACTTTTTACTTTTTCTAGAAGCCTCTCATGAGGAACTTTGTCAAACGCCTTCTGAAAATCCAAGTATACTATATCTACTGGTTCACCTTTATCCACATGTTTATTAACTCCTTCAAAAAAGTGAAGCAGATTTGTGAGGCAAGACTTGCCCTGGGTAAAACCATGCTGACTTTGTTCAGAAATCTGCATGTTTAAATAAAAAAAAAAAAAATCTGTTTGGCCAGCTGCTGGACTGGGAGGAAGGATTATGAGGATGAGCCCTGCGGAGAAACAAGCAGTCACTTGGATCAAGGTCCCCTGTGCACATGCCGAAGTGAGGGTTGGTTTTGATCTGTAAATAGGGCAGTGTTGCTGAGCACATCCTGTGCCCTGGGAATTAGGTGATGCAGTTGTCCTTTTCCTTGGTAGGACATTATGAGTGCAAGCACAGCAGGGGAGCTTGGTTCATCGGTCAGTTCCCTTTCCTGCTGCTCTGGTGGGGATGGTGAAACAGTTGAGCTGTGGTGGCTAGAAATGAGGCCTCTGTGTGGGTAAATGCGTGGCAACGTGGCACATTCATTTCCAAAATAAAAAGTCAGAGCAGGCTTGGGGCACTTGTGAAGGTTCAGTGGTACCACGGCATGGGGTGCTCGTTGCTCCTGGAGGCCCTTCTCCCTGCATTGCATTGGCACAATGGCCCTTCATTTGGCAAAGCAGAGGTAAGCCCTTCTTCCCCCACATCTGGGAGGTGGTAATTCGCCGATGGGGAGACAGGTCGCAGCGATCGGGGTCTTCCCAAAACAGCTCTCCATTCTTCTGGCGCTAGTGGACTCCAAGTGGGGTGTAGGATATCAATTGGCCATTGGGATTGGTAGGTATGGGGCTAAATTTCAGCCATCTTGACTGTGGGATCTGTGCCCGCAAAGGAGCAGCCATTTTATGGAGGGTGGTGATGCAAATTGATTTATTCTGTGCATACATTAACAGGTATGAACCTCATTCATTGGCCGGAGTTTGTTGGGAATGTTCTCAATGAGGATGTGGACTATGGCAGGGTTGACCCTGTCCTAGGGTGCACAGCAAGTATTGCATTTAAAGCTGTTTGGTCTGGGAATACTCAGTACCTGGTTTTCCTGTCCCTATATGGCTTGGGTGTGTGAGAGCTAAGATGAGCTGCCTGTCAAGTCTTCAGGGTTGACAGCTGGGACTGTCCTACTCACCACACAAAAATTATGTTGCATATTCATAAGTTGATACCTGCTGTTTTATGGGCCAGGACATTGTCACACTGCCGAAAATGTTTTACCAGGTAATCAAGGACTGGATTGCAGGATAACTTGAGGGGCGAAGCATTCGCGGCCCTGCAGCCCAGACAATAATGCTTTGTAAAAGGTGTTGGCTTCTAAGGGTAACCTTACAGCAGCATGATCCTCAGTGAATGTACAGTAAAAACATTCAGATTCAGGATTAACCAAATCACAAACATTGATTAAAAAGAAAACTGGACGATGAAGTTCCTGACAATTGATCTTATAATTAAGGTGTGCATGAAGGAGCCTTGCAGCTCTTGGATATTTCTAATACCTAAGTATTTTTAAATAACCCTTGGAAAACATTTGTAAACTGATAAATATAGGATTACATGTAAACCTGCCTAAATAAGAAGGTTTTTAACATCCTTCTCAGGGGCCAATGCAGTAAAGTGTGCATAAAAAAACATGCATCCAAACCGGTTGCCTGTTTTTTAACGTGCGTCCATTTTATCCTGCTACTGGCACAATATACACAGCCTGGGTCGTGTATATCATGCATATATATTGTGCGCCCAGAATTTATTTTTCTCCCCTTTTCATTTTGTCATGATACAGCTTTCTGTGGTTCCTCCAACTTAGTATTGTCATGATACTAAGTAGGAGGCACCACAGTAAGCAGGAGTTTTTTGTGCTTTTTGTGAGCCCTTAACGTGTGGCAAAACTTAATGCCGGCTCCAGAAATGGCATTAAATTTTCCGTGCTAACTAGGGCTTGTTGGGCAAACAGTAATTTATTGCATCGCAAGGTAATAGCTAAATAGCCTCATCTACATGGAATGTACATGTGGTGAGCGCTATTAGCATTGCCCTGGTTTGGAAGCTCGTTTTGGCTCCGCTTATTGCATTGGGGGTTATGGATGCACCCCCAAAATGCATGGCCAACCACTCGTTAATCGCTGTGCTAGTCTGAGCGCACTTTATTACATTGGCCCCCTAATGTTTTCAAACATTAGAGAAGTTAGATTTCATACAACTGACTTGTTGTATGACATTGACCCGTGCTGCGTCCATATGCGTTACATCTGATAAAGGTCTTCTTTCTTGAATAGTGCTGTCTTATGGAGTTCTTGCACAGGTCTGCTTGGGAAAAGGGGAGGTGGAAGTGGGAGGAGGCCAAGGAACTGGCTGGGGGGGGGGGGAGGAGGCGAGTTGCACCTGCAGTGGTTGTGATGGGCTTGATTTTCAAAGTGACCCTATGTGCGCAAAAGCTTTATGTGCATAAGTGGTGCACTGAAAACCAATTAGGAGATTGTGCATGTAAATGAGCACACAAAACTCCATTTTTGCATGTACTTTCATCTGCAGTAGAAAGAGGCATTCTGGTGGTGAAATTCAGGGTAAAGAAAGCATTTCCGTGCATACTTTAGATTTTCAAGTGCATGCCCAGACATGCACATGAGAAAGATCCATCTCTTCGGGAGCAGGTATACCTTCTTCACATATGTGTATATGCATAGTGGGACAACCCACACATTTTCAAAGCAGATGTGCACCCATATACTTTAACATTAAAGCAGGCTGTTATAAAACGACCTTCCCCATGACAAGAAATTGGACAAAAAATGCATTCAAACCTTACCTGGGAAAACCTGTAGTTTTCATGGAGGGCAATACAGCACCTGGCATTGTTATTTAGGAAGAAGTAACCAGATGAAGTTGAACAGTCATTGAGAAGCTTAAGGGTGGAAGAGAAAAAGGCTTGTGCATAGTACGTTTAAGAAAAATCAGATTTACAGGAAAATAGTTTTTCAGAACACTTTATTCCCTGATTAGTTGACACTACAATAATTGAAAACAGACTTTGATCACCTCCTCCATTGCATCATCCAGTAAACAGGCACCTCAGCGTCCGTAGGGAATGCTAAAGGCTCTTGCTCGAGACAGTGCACGCCTTGCATGCAGATATTGCATTCTGCTGGGTGCAGTAATTAAGAAAACAAATGAAATACAGAGGGTACCAAAAACTGGCTAATATATGTTATGTTATCCCTTTGTTTCCCCTTTTTTCCAGATTTCAAAATGCCTCCAAACAAGGCGACTGGTGAGAATGGAGAAATATTAATTGCACAAGTGTGCAAGTTTTGTGATGTGGAGCCAACGACCTGCAAGAACCAAGGCGACTGCTTCAGCAAATGTGGGCGCACAAGCATCTGTGAGAACGCTGTTGAAGTTTGTGCAGCAGTATGGTAAGTCACAACTCTTTTATGCTGGTCGTGAGACTGCGCACTACGTTAAGTGTTCAGAACAGTGCATAGGGCAATAGCAAAGCGGTATGGAAGAGACAAAGGTGGAAAACAAGCAATAAATCATTAAATAATTCTTTTAATATAAAAAGTAAGGTGAAATAAAAGGTTAATGTACCCCCAGACTGTGGCGCATTAAATAAAAGAGTTTGAAACTATTTTTCTTTGGTCCTGGCACCAGCTCTTTAGGTTCAAAGATACAATTGGGTAATAGATGTTGGACTGGACCTTGCTTAGAAGCTTAAGGGTGATATTTGGGGGTTTTTTTTTTTACTGCTGTACATTTAATATACAAACTCAACCTTTTCTTCTCTGTGATTATCTAACTGGACCCCTTCACCAAAATCTTCAATCTTCTCACCCACATTGGCAGAGTCAAACCCTATAACCCTCAACTCTGGGATTTAGAGTCTTACTGAATGGATTGCAGTTGTGCTCATAAGTTTACATACCCCTGGCAAAATTTGTAAGTTGTGTAGCATTTTAAGAAAACATGAATTATCAGACAATACACGTCTGTTATTTTTAATGTGTTAAAACTATTATGCATCACAGAATAGCACAATTGTTAAACCATAGCAGTAAAGCCAGCTACTCCCCACTTTGTGGGGAGTAGCTGGCTTGTTACGGCAGTTACTACCCCAAACCAAATGTGCCTGATACTTCACTTTCGATGCATATCCAGCATGGTTCTCTGCTTCAACGGCAGGGGAGAAAGACTGAAACTTCACGCATATCCAGCATAACTCTCTGCTTCAACGGCAGGAGAGAAGAAAAACTGATACTTCATGCATATCCAGCATAGCTCTCTGCTTCTACGGCAGGGGAGAAAAAAAAACTGATACTTCACGCATATCCAGCATAGCTCCCTGCTTCAACGGCAGGGGAGAAGAAAAAACAACCAATAAGGCAGGGGTCGGAAACCCATGGCTCGCGAGCCAGATATGGCTCTTTTAAGGGCTGCATCTGGCTCGCAGACAAGTGTCGCCACACTTTCCCGCTGACCCAGCTGCTCCCCGGTCCTCCTCCGCCCGGGCTTAAAATGCTGTCAGCCCGGGCGGAACGCGGCAGGACAGCTGGAGTCAGCAGCACCGGCGTGCTCTCTTCTTCCCGCCCCCGCCCCCCCCCCCCCGCGGCCCGGAAGAGGAAGTGGAGAGTATCGTGTGCGTGCGCGGTAAGAAGAGGCCACGCTAGTGCGCTCGGCATCGGCCCGAAGAAAAGAAGACTGCAGCGCGGCTCGGAGGAAAATGAAGAGGTTCAACTGCAGCTGATGGGACTCCGCCTCCGCGAGGGCTGAAAATGAAGAGGTTAGCGTTGGGAGGAGGCTGCTGCTGCCGCGAGTTCCCGGGGTGGGGGAGAGAGAGAGTGAATGAGCGAGCATGTGTGTTGCTCGCTCATTCACTCTCTCTCTCCCCCACCCCGGGAACTCGCGGCAGCCTCCTCCCAACGCTAACCTCTTCATTTTCAGCCCTCGCGGAGGCGGAGTCCCATCGGCCGCGGTTGAACCTCTTCATTTTCCTCCGAGCCGCGCTGCAGTCTTCTTTTCTTCGGGCCGATGCCAAGCGCACTAGCGTGGCCTCTTCTTGCCGCGCAGGCACCCGATACTCTCCACTTCCTCTTCTGGGCCGCGGGGGGCTGTGTGTGTGTGTGTGAGTGAGAGATTGCATGTATGTGAATGATTGAGAGCCTGTACATGTGAAAGAGAGTATGTCTGTGATTGAGAGCCTGCCTGTGAGAGAGAGAGCATGAATGTAAGTTTACCATTGGGAACCTGTATGTGTAAGTTTGTGATTGAAAACCTGTTTGTGTGAAAGAGTATGTGTGTATGATTGAGATCCTTTGTGTGTGAGAGAAATCATGTGTATGTATGATTAAGAGCCTGTGTGTATAAATAAGAGAGAGATCATGTGTGTCTGTTTGTGATTGAGAGCTGGTTTAGGTGATGGAGCATGTGAGTATGTGATTGAGAGCCTGTGTTTAAATGAGAGAGAGAGACCATGTGTGTCTGTGTGTGATTGAGAGCTGATTTAGGTGAGGGAGCATGTGAGTATGTGATTGAGAGTCTGTGTGTAAATGAGAGAAAGAGAGGACATGTTTGTAAGCATGTGAATGAGAGTCTGTGTGTGAGAGAAAAAGACAGTGTGTATTTATGTGATTGAAAGCCTGTGTGTGTGTGTAAGCGTGAAAAGATAGACAGCATGTGTGTAAATGTGTAATTAAGAGCCTATATAAGTGAGAGAGAAAAAACATGTGTATATGTGAGTACTGAGAGCATGTGGGTATAGGTGTGTCATTGAGAGCCAGTGTGAGAGAGCGCGCTGGTATGTGACTGAGAGAGGAGAAAGTTCCAAGCAAACCACCCCACCTTCTGCTAATTCAGAACAATCTCAGGACACCTGGATATCAAACGTTCCCAGGTATGCAGAGCAAAAACAATTTTGTATCCTTATTATTTTTCATTACTGGGTCTTTGTGTCTGCTATTTTTAAATATTTTGTTGGTATATGGAAATGTTTTATATGAGTTTTTAATTATTGGATATTCCACTCATCAGCTGTTTCGAAATATGTTCTTTTTGTTAGTACAGTTTTACTGCTGATGATTTTATATTTCTTGATTTGTTTTATAAGGATGGGTGATGTTTCTTTTTTCCTTTGTTACACTGCATACAGAGACTCTGGCTTGTTGCAGTTTCCAATTCAGTTTTTTCTGCATGCTTCTTGATATGCGTTTTGGTCTCTTTATTCTATGTTAGGTGAGGGACAGCACGTGATTCAGGTGAGGTTTTCTGCTGGCGTGTAGTTTCTGTGTAGGACTCTATAACAGCCTGACTTGGTCCGTTTTCCTAATAGGAGATGTATTGGTGTCTTAAGGCCTGGTGTAATATTTTCAGAGACTTATTGTACTTTAAAAGTGTGATCTTACATAAAATGCACACATTTACTTGTATTTATTTTTAAACATATTGTATGGCTCTCATGGAATTACATTTTAAAATATGTGGCGTTTATGGCTCTCTCAGCCAAAAAGGTTCCTGACCCCTGCAATAAGGGCTGTATAACATAGTCTGGGTAAAACAAATAAGCATGGGTGTAGCTTGCTTATTGCGGCGGTTACTACCCCTACTACCCCTAACTAATCAAGCTAGATATTTCACTTGGATGCAGCTCCATCACTGCTCTCTACATTAATGGTGGGGGTGGAAGGGAAATAGAACCAAGAGCTAAGAGAAACAGATAAGTATGAGAGAAAAAATGTGTGAAGCTTGCTGGGCAGACTGGATAGGCCGTTTGGTCTTCTGCCGTCATTTCTATGTTTCTATGTTTCTATAATAAAATGGTCCTGTTCAAAAGTTTACATATCCTTGAATGTTTGGGCTGATAATATACACTCAAGTTGACTCACACAGGTTGAGATGGCAATGAAGGGTAGGTATCCAGACCTGTGCCTTGTTTGATTGTAATTAATGTCTGTGTATAATGAGTTTTTTAGCTCTTGAGAAACCCTTGTGCATTTCATCCAGGGTTGCACTGACTTTGTTGGTTACTGAAGCATGGGGAAAGCAAAATAACTGTCAAAGGATCTTTGAGCAAAAGTAGTTCAACTTTATATATCAGGAAAAGGAAATAAAAAGATATCCAAAGATTTGAAAATGCCAATCAGTACTGTTCAAACTCGGATGAAGAAGTGGAAAATTATGGGTTCTGTTAATACCAAGGTAGACCAAGAAATATTTCAGATCCAACTGCCTGGAAACTTTGTCGGGATGCAAAGAAAAACCCAAAGCAACTTTTGAAATACAAGTTTCTCTGAAACAAAGTGGTATGGGTGTTTCATCATACACAATTAGGAGATACTTGAACAAAAATAGGCTGCATGCTATAGTTGGCAGAAGAAAAGCCATTGCTGCACCAATGACACAAAACAACCCGCTTACAATACGCCAAGCAGCACCTAGAGAAGCCTTAATTCTGGAAACAAATAATGTAGAATGATGAGACCAAAACTGAACTTTATGGTCACAACCATAAACGCTGTGTTTGGAGAAGAGTCAACACCATCCCTACTGTGAAGCATGGAGGGGGATCTCTGCTGTTTTGGGAGGGTGTGACTACAGCAGGGAATTTAGAAGGGAATTTAGTCAAAACTGATGGCAGGATGAATACAGCATCTTATCAGAAAATATTGGAGGATAATTTGAATTCATCAGCCAGGAAGCCGCACATGGCACTTTCCAACATGACATTGATCTGAAACATAAGGCCAAGTCGACCCTTCAGTGGCTGCAGCAGAAGAAAGTGAAGGTTTCTGGAGTGGCCATCACAGTCTCCTGACCTCAATATCGTGTGCGTCAATATGAAATCATGGTCACATGTAAGCATAAATAGCTGATTTTAAAATGCGTGCATATACTCCTATGTATGCATGCATGCTTTAAAATCACTGCATCCATGTGCACACACTGGAAAATGTGCACGGCTTTTAAATCTACTTCTTTATTCTTCTGATATAACAGCAATTAATTCACAATTAAAATTACCAAGAAGATGAATCACAGCAGAGATAAGCAGCAGCAATAAGAAAACTGTAAATACACTTTCTTCTTCCTCTAGCCAAACATTTAGATCTTAATCTTGACCAAACAACCCTTGTATAATTATAGGGGTGTGCATCCGTTTGCAACGTATTGGCAATCCGCAACGTATATGCCATATATGTTGTATTCGTGGGGGTCACGAAACGTATGGCGAACCCCCACGAATACAACGTAATCACTAACGAATAAACCTTCCACCCTCCTGACTCCCCCCCCCTCAAGACTTGCCAAAAGTCCCTGGTGGTCCATTGGTGGTCCTGGAGCGATCTCCTGCACTTGGGCCGTCGGCTGCCAGTATTCAAAATGGCGCCGATAGCCTTTGCCCTTACTATGTCACAGGGGCTACCAGTGCCATTGTTCGGCCCCTGTCACATGGTAGGAGCACAAGATGGTGCCAGCCGTCCATTGCTCCTTCCATGTGACGGGGGCCAACCAATGGCACCGGTAGCCCCGTGACATAGTAAGGGCAAAGGCTATCGGCGCCATTTTGAATACCGGCAGCTGACGGCCTGAGTGCAGGAGATCACTCCAGGACCCCCGCTGGACCACCAGGGACTTTTAGCAAGTCTTTGGGGGGGGGGGTCAGGAGGGTGGGGGGTTGTAGTTAATTAAATTTAAAGGGTTGGATGGGGTTTTTTTTTTTTTTTTGGAAACTAATACATATGTAACTAATGAACAGATCGGGGTCTCCCGAGAATGGATGCAATGGATTTGGGTCCCAACGAATATGAATACCGAATGGGACGAATCCATCCCTGCTGCACATCCCTAGTATATTATTCATTCTTCATACAAAAAGCTGATTAGTACTCACATCCCATCACTGAAATCTTTTCAAAAGGAACTATAAATAAGGCCACAAAATCATCCATAGTGTGGTTAGGATCCATGCCTCCTCCTAAGTGCTTCTGGGCCTGGGCAAATGCCTAGGAGGATTCCCTTGTCATAACGGTACTCATGGTGACTGGGGACAGACTGGACTGGAAGAACCAGCAGGCCCTCAGGGATTTTAAGACTCATTTTAAGGAGAAATCACATCCAGAATTTCCCTTGCCCACTCTGAACTCTGACTTATATTTACGTAGGGCACATTCCTCCACACACATATTTAAAGAGATAGCCAGAACAATTTCATACGCTTCTATAGTAGTATAATCACAAAATAACCAAATATTGGGCCAAAATTAAAGAACATATTACCAGTGGCATAGGACCAGAAATTAGGGCCTGGGCCACATTCATTTTATTTATTTTATTTATTTATTTAACATATTTCTATACCGGTCTTCATGAAGGGATTCATATCAGGCCGGTTTACATGGAACTTAGGGGATTAACTAATTAACCAAACAAGAGAGCCGAAGCAAAGTTACATAAAACAAGGGAATTGAACTTGGGGGCTAGAGTAGCCAGGAAGTAGAAAGACAAAAATTAACTAGAGGTAAAATACATATGAATAGTACTGAGACTCGTGCGAACGTCCCATCAGTTGGGCTTAGTCTGGATTGAACACTTTATAAATTAGGGGAAGGCTTGGAGGAAAAGCCAAGTCTTAAGTTTTCATCGGAAGGTAAGAAGGCAGGGTTCCAGTCTTAGGTCAGTCGGCAATTTGTTCCAAAGGACTGGGCCCGCTGTGGAGAATGCATGCTCTTTGGTGGAAGTTAGGCGGGCGGATTTATTTGGTGGGACTAGTAGAGTTCCATTATATGCTTCTCTGGGTCTTGCGGATGAGTAGAGTTTGAAAGGGATTTGAAGGTCTAGTGTCAGCTGATTGTGGATGGTTTTGTGGATTATAGTGAGTGCTTTATGTAGGATTCTGTACTTTATTGGCAGCCAGTGTAGGTTTCGGAGAATAGGGGAGATATGAGCTCGCCGGTTGGTGTTGGTTAAGATTCTGGCTGCTGCATTCTGGAGCATCTGTAATGGTTTGGTGGCGGAGATGGGGAGCCCCAGGAGTAAAGCATTACAGTAGTCCGTTTTGGAGAATAATGTTGACTGAAGGACAGTTCTGTAGTCCTGGAAGTGAAGAAGGGGTTTGAGTCCTTTCAGAACTTGAAGCTTATAGAAACAGTCCTTTGTGATATTGTTGATCAATTTCTTTAAATTCAGATGGTTATCTAGGATAACTCCTAAATCTCTTGCTTGAGATATCTGTGTGTCAGGGACCGTTTGATCGGTGTTGGCAGAGTGGTCAGGGGAGATAAGAAGGATTTCTGTCTTGGCTGCATTGAGAACCAGGTTCAGGCTGGTGAGGAGGCTGTTGATGGACTTAAGGCAATTTTCCCATTAGGTAAGTGTTTTTGGAAGAGATTCTTTTATGGGGATCAAGATCTGCACGTCATCTGCATAGAGGTAATGTATTAAATTTAGGTTTGTGAGTAGTTGACAGAGGGGGGCAGTAAGTAGCTATTGAAGAGGGTGGGAGATAAAGAAGAGCCTTGGGGGACGCCTAGCATTGACTTGAAACTTGGGGATTCTTTGTTATTAATTCTGACCTTGCAGCTTCTGTTGTTGAGGAAGGAGTCGAACCATCTGAGGGCGAGTCCAGATAATCCGATGTCTGAAAGACGGTTTAGAAGGATGGCATGGTTCACAGTATCGAAGGCCGCTGAGATATCTAGGAGGACAAGTAAGTAAGAAAGCCCTTTGTCTAGGCCCATAAGGAGGTGGTCTGATAGGGAGATGAGAGGTTTCTGTACTGGACGATTTACGGAAGCCGTACTGGGAAGGGTATAGTATTTTATGCTCCTCCAGGTAGTCTGAGAGTTGTGTGTTCACTACTTTCTCTGTGAGCTTCGCTAGAAAAGGGAGGTTGGATATAGGGCTGAAGTTGGCGAGTTCTTTTGTGTCGAGGTTGGGTTTCTTCAATAGAGGTTTGAGGGACGCCATTTTTAGCTCATCCGGGTAGATTCCATGGGCTAGGGAGCAGTTTATGATATTAGCCAGGGATCTGGAGAAGGTGCTCGGGATGAGGAGCTTAGCTAAGTTCTGACATGATTGCTGGCATTACCTTGTTTCACATGGTTGCAATGTATTTTCTTCCTGCTGCTAATTCTCCATAACTTGATTTTCTGCTGCAAAATACAACTGTTATGGTGTCCATCCTCCCTTCTTATTTCTCCTGACACACTAAATGCATATTACCATTTTAATCCCTCTCTAACCCTTCCTCTCCTATACCCTACAAACTCATGGCCAACTACAGCTATTTGGAATGTGAACAATCCTCCCACTAGAGGGAAAGATATAATAAACATTTTAAAAAGTAAACACCCACAATCTTCTTTGTTATCTCTATCTCTCAAACCTCAGAGGTAACTGATCAAGCTCTATCACTATATGCTTTAGCAAATCCACTCTACCTACACATGTGATCTGAAGGCAACGTCACCACCACCAACCTAAACCAACTCGTCGTAGGCTCCTTCATCTTATCCCGCTTCAATCTATTACTGTCACCTAATTCAAAAAGATAGTCTCTCCTTCCCTACAACTCAGCCTCCTCAATATACGCTCAACAAATAGAGACTCTTATCATATCACTGAAAAATTTAACCTCCAATTACTGTGCCTTATGAGACCTGGGTTGGAGAGGACAACACTTTCTTTCTTACTCAACTATGCCCACCCAGATACCTCATTCACCATGCACCTTGTCACATGAGGAAAAAGTGGAGGGGTTGCAATCATTTTCAAGGATATACTAGCTCTCAAACTAGCATCCTCCATACAAATAGGCAAATCTGACTTCCTAACTATTAAAGTTTGGGGCAAAGAAGGCCCAAAACTCATACTAATCTATTGTCCTCTGGGAAATCGCCTTGATTCATTCCCCAAATTATATGAATTCAAATGTGACGTTGTGATCACCTTCCCCTATTAGAAGACTTCAATTACCATGCCGAGGTCCCCCTTAAAGGCTATGCTTCAACCTTCCATCGCAACATGGATGACCTGGGTCTCATCCAAATAATCCAAGGTTCTGACCCATAAACATGGGCACACTCTCAACCTTATTTTCCATTCTTCAATATCAAACTAGATCTAGCTTCATTATCAGTGACTCCTATCTCCTGGTCAGACCACAACTTGATCTGGATTACTTTACAAAATCCTAGTCGACCACCTATCATCCAAGCACCATGACCTTCATCCAGAAACTTGTCCAAAGTCACCAGTGAAACTCTAAGATAACACCTACAAATACCAACTATCATCAAAACTTCAGATCAGCCTGAACTACTAGTTCAGCAGTGGAATGAAACATTTACTTCTGCCATTAAAACACTAGCACCTCTCAAGCGAAATCCCACCAAAAATGTCCAAAATTCTCCTTTGCTCCATGAAGGTCTCCATTTACTCACTCAACAAGCTTAAAAACTTGAACAGGCTTGGCATAAACAGAAAACACATTCCAAGTTGCAACTCTGTAAAGAACACTCCAAAAACATCTTGAACTAGTGATGAATCACCCAAGTAAACTCTTTGAACCTGTGCAGAAATATTCTAAACCTGAAGCTCAAACCCACAACAGCCACTGATGATTTTTCAGCAGACTTTGCTCAATTCTTCACAGAAAATATCCAAAAAATTAGATCTTCTCTAAATGCTCTTCCTTCCTCAACTTCACCGACTGCTGCACTACATCTCCCAAACAAAGAAACTACTTCCAACCAAACCTCAGCCAAACTATTTCCACTAATTGACTTCAGGAAAGTCATTCCAAAAGAAATAGAGAAGAACCACCAAAGAATCAGTCAATCCACTAGCCCACTAGATCCCATTCCACCAAGACTCATCTGCAACCTGAAGTAATACTTAAGCCCTGACTGACAGCTGTTGTAAATGCCATCTTATCTCAAGGCACCTTCTCTCACTCACTGAAATGTTCAGTCATCAAACCAATTCTGAAGATCCCTGAGCCAGATAAAAATATATTAGATAACTATCGCATAGTCTCTGGCTTCCCCTTCCTATGTCAGCTAATAGAAAAAGTAGTTTATCTCCATTTCCTTGACCACCTTGAGGAAATCAACTTTTTAAGGCTAGAGGACTGCCACTAGTCCTTATCAACTTTACAGATCTAAAAAGGTATCTATTGTATGTGGCCTTGACAGCTCTGGTACTTTAGTATCTTTTTATGTTGGTCAAATAAAAAGGTATCATGATCTATTAAGAGGTTGATATTGAAAAGATTAGCTGGGTAAATCATACCCATTCAAAGTTCTTCCCTTTTATCCAGCTGTATTTATGTGGGTAAAATCACTACCCACACAAATTTAGCCAGGTAAGAAATAGACTGTCCTGGGGTGTTCCAGGGTGGGATTTTTAAATGTATCCAGTCAGCAGAATATTCATGGCTATCCAGTTAAATTTGTGTGGACAAGATTTGTGCAGGTAGATTTAGTTGGATATTCAGCAACACTTATAGCCAGATAACTGAATATATGGATAAAGGTAACTGGATATCTTTACCTAATCATTGCTACCCACTCAGTGATCTTCTAAATGTCAACTCCAAAAATTCCAACAAGTCTTCTAAGTCCTTTCAAGTGAAATTCCGTCCAACTTCCCCATCTGTCCTTTTACCCAGCCTATGCTAGACAAGCAGGTATGGTCCTCTACTAGAGGGTGGAGCTTGGTTCCTCCAGGAGTCGCAGTTATTTTTCATAACCTTTTTTTCTCCTTGCCAACTTTTAGTTCACTCTCTTCTGTGTTCTTGGGAATGCATATCCCATGTATGTGCTATCAGTCTTGCGGGTGCTGAATTCCAATTTGTGCTAACTTTCTGTATAACTCATTCTCCCCGTGTTCTTACAGGAAGACAAGGGTAGAGACTCTCAAAAGCCTGAAAAGAAACAGCTCATAGGAAATACCATTGGCTCTATGTAATCAAGTCTGTTTTTCACCCATACCTTTAGGAGAAAGAATGACGAAAATACAACCTTGGAAACAATGTGTCATGATCCAAAACTGAGCCTCCATGGCATCATGTTGGAAGATCATACCGAAGAAAAATGCCTGATGAAAGAAAGAAAGGTTCCTGGTGAAACTGTTTACATGTGCTCCTGCAAAGGAGAGGAATGTAATGATGTGCTTGTATTTTCAGAAGGTAAGTTCATGTCCTCCACTAGAAGAGCAAAAAGAAAGAGAGAAAATTGCTGGATGAAAACCAATGACGGAAACCAGTTGATCATGCTAAGCATGATCCAACTTGGATGGTGCAATGGCTTGAGCTGCCATAGCACAGAGTTTCATTCATTTTTTTTTTTGTAGAGTCAATATTTGTCATTTCTTAACTGGTTAAGGCTTGCCTGGCTTAGCTTGTTTTGTAATTCTTCCAAGTTAACAGTCTAGATTAAAATACAAGCTGTTTTAAATCAGATTTTCTTCAGCTTGTCAGGTACAGTGTGCAGGAAGACTTTTTATGGTCTAAGCAACATTTCTACTTAAATTACCTCTTTGGCAGTATTCGTATATGGCATTCACAACCATCCTTGATGTAGTTTGACAAAACGCTTCTGGGAAGAATCTGCTACAACTCAGAAATTGCAAACCTTATCCCTTCCATGCCCAGTTTAACATCATGAATGTGGTCAGATGAGGACTATTTTTCCCACCTAGTCTACCTGGTTGCACCTGCCTTTGGTGCCCTAAAGATATCTCCCAGTTGTCAACCATGCAAGCTTGACTGCCTGCACTGCTCTAGCTCAGGTCATCACCTTTCTTTGTCCTTATCACCACTCCATTATAGGATATCTCCTGAATGTAAGCCCTACAAGCTTGACCACCTGCAGGAAATCAGTCTTTTTCTATCTTAACTGGAAAGTGTAGATATATCAGCCTGAATCCATGCTAGGAACTTTGCCGTCTTCCTCTGGTTCTATGTGAGAATGTGTCAAAGCTCTGCTCTGCATTTTGGTTGACCTTGACTGTTCTTGGAAGTTTGGGCTGCAGCTGTACCACCATTCTGTTTGTTAGCTTTCTCATCCTCCTTATTTATTATATGTGCTCACTATCCAGAACAGTAGCAGGCCAGAAAGGAGACTTGACAAACTATAAATTAATTGACTAGATTTATGCTGAGCACCATATTGAAAATCTATCTCAATATTATGCATGTAAAAGATTTAAAACTTCTTATGTTCTTACAGGAGGCTGTTTATAATATTCTAAGCTTAAAAATAACTTTACAATTTAGGGAAATGCCACCATGCTATATTGTTGCTGCTAATTTACTATTACCACCGAAAGGGTTTTCTTGTTAGTTCAATTTAAATACTAAAAGACAACGAAAGCCTATCCTCCAAGTCTGTGCTTCCTCTTTAATCAGCACTATATCAGATGCATGGATTACATGTGTCTGTTTTTTTCCCCTTATGGAGAATTTTGCTAGAATATTGGAAGGGGCTATATTGCCACTGAAGGATAGCTATATTCATTACCAAGGCTTTGTCTTAGTTTCTGAGTTAGCAGTTTTGAGTAAAATAGTGTGGTTGCTGGGTTAGACTACTTAGATACAGTAGACAGAAATAATAGTCAGCAAAACAGCTGCAGGTGATACGTTGTTATCTCGGGAGCTGTGCTCCCTTCTTCAGGTCAGTACTCTACCCATTCCTCTCCCTTCACAAGAAATCCCTTCTTCCTGGCCTGTGGTTCCCCCTCCCAGAATCCAGATATGTGTGAGATCATGAAAAGGGAACTAACTTCTATCTATGGTACTTCTCTGGGAGATAACACAATGCAGGTAGGAAAGAGGACATCTACTAAATCTGAAGATCAGCTCCATGTGTCCCTAATATGGGGCTGCCTGACAGAAACATTGGGAGTCAACATGCGGACAGCATGCTGCACCCTAAATCGGGCTTATCTCACACCCAATTGGGGAAAAAAAGCAAAACGAGCTCAAAGTTTTGAATTGGTTCCATAGCATTCATATGCTTCTATTTATTCTCATTTTGGCCCTCCTACCATGTGGCCAGTCTCAACGTCTAAACGAAAGCTGTTTGGCCAGACAGCAGTGCATTCTAAATGCAAGCGTTATCTTTTTCAGGCACGAATATAATGTGCATTCACACAGAGTAAGGGCACACAGTGCAAGCATAAATGGAACACCCACACACACACACAGCCTTGCATACGGCCCTGTTCCTGGCATTAGTCCTCAGAAACTCATCCCTTGACGCCGTGCCTCCACAAATCTACAACTCCAAAAAAAAAAAAAAGTAATAAAGGTACTTGAGGCTTAGTCATTCAATTTTTTTTATTTTTTTTTTTATTGTTGTAAATTCATATTCTCCTTAAATGAAAGGAGCCCTTTAAGGTTGCTTGTCTGGATTGCCCTGGCAGGAAGACAAATGATCTTTACGACATCAGACATGTGGTTTCCTGTCTGTATTTAACTTTGAGCAGAACATCACAGCCAGCTGGTCCACAGCTCCGCCAGACAACTAGATAATAAGCTATAATAATTTTCCCTTGGACTGGCTGTCATCCTAATTCTTTATGTACATTTCTCACGTACTTTTATGCTTTCTTTTTTTTTTTCTTTCATGGAGCAGATTGCTCAGTAGCTATGGATACTTTAGTTTGTGCCTTTCTTCTGTATTTTTTTTTTTGTTTTATCTACTGCTACAAGAAGCTCTATAGATTTAGCCCTTTAGCTAACAAAGGTGTCACTAAAAACACCGTTCTTGTGCATATTTACCCATTAGTTATATGCTTGTCATTGTTGGTAGAGTTTTTACCTACTGCAGTAAACAGAAGAAAAACCCCCAAGCCAGACGTTTAGTAAGGATTTTGGTAGAAGGACTTGAAAAGTAAATACAGCATTGCTGTGCTAGCAAACCAGATTTTGTACGGTGCCACAGGAAAAAAAAACCAAGAGGAAGGGAAAAATAGGAAGCTCACAACAGGTTCTCAATGCTTAGGCTGGGGGATCTAGAGTGGAACTGAAGTAGCTCTCAAAACCCTGGGGAGAAGGTTGTGCCGAGAACTGCTCCAACCTAGTGTGGGGTGGGTGATTCCAGTCTGCAAGAACTACAGCCTCCTGTCTTAGTCATGTCTGAGGACTGTTTGAAAAGGCGATTGCAAAGTGGTTGTTTTTCTTGCCCCATTATGATGAAACTTAAGCCAAGTCTAAGTAGCGGTGCATTACTTAGTACTTAAAAGCCTTTTGATTTCTCTGAGCATGGCTGCTGAACATTTTTTGTGGAATAAAATTCAGAAAAAGCCATGTTATGCTACCTGGAAAATCAGCATTTGCAAACTTTGGATAGCTCTGGTGGCCCTAGTTGGTGTTATCTGTGATGTTTTAACATCCGCGCACGCGAGCGCTGACGGCCCACAACTTGCGCGTGCAGGGAGGGAATTTTCAAATTTCGCGCAGCAACGCGATTGGCCTTTTTTCCAGTTCCTATCCCCTACCTAACCTTACTCCCCTTTCCCCTCTCCACCCGACCCCTAACCTCTACCTAGCTACGCCAAATTTATTTTTATTCCAAAACTTACTGCTCCTCCGAAGCAGAAGTATCTTCTGCATGCCAGCTGCCATGCCAGCTGTGGCTGATGCCACTGTTGCGGCCTTCCCCCCATCTAGACCACGCCCCCAGGCTGCCCCTTTCAGCAGGCTCGGCACTTCGGTGCGGAAGGAGGGTTACACGCATGGCTGGACCCTTTGTAAAATGCATGCGTTGATTACAAGGCCCAGCCATGCGCGTGACCCCCAAAATTTACGTGCGTGGCCCTTTTAAAATCGGGCATTAAATCTTTAACGGTGAATACACACATGCTCATGAAATTGACCAGACTCATCATTTATCTCATGCACATTTGCATTTGATTTTTGCTAGGCATAGTATTATGTGCATGGGAGCATGTGAGTTAATTTACAAAGCAAAAACGTATGTACCGGTAATGGTTCCTCCTCTCGTGATCAAAGATGTGTCTAATCTTCCATCAAATGTATTCACAGCATTTAATCCAAACCAAATTTTCTTATGCTTGCTTATATATCTGTAAAAATGTGCTTAATCATTGAAAAAATTAATAGTTTCTTCAATTTCTCAACTACAAAATAGCTGACATCATAATTTTATCATTGTGCAGATTGTATCAAAAGCAGGGAACATCAGATTAGATCAGCTTCCATCCCTGGAAATCATAGAAAGCTTTGGCCATCAGCCCACAGCTCAGAATTTAAGTGTACCGGGCAAGATAATTTTTGAAACTGCCTACTTATCATTCAGAAAGCTCATATGCTTAGATACCTTTGTAGTCCAAAAAGTTACTTATTAATATTTATAATTTAGGCTGTATTCTTGCAGTAAAATATTTAAAATTTATTTCATCAGTGACTGCTAATTATTTCCAACTCCGCAATATCTGAGCAAAATCTCACACAGCACTTGAAACAGGTTTTGGGTTACACTATCACCATGCTGTTAAATGCCTACGTTCAAAACCATGTGGGTTTCAGACCTCAAAAAAAGAGGTCTGACCCTCTAGACTGTATGACCTCTAAACCTCAATCCCCCCCCCCCCCTTAAGGAAAGCACAGCATGAATAAAGAGCTTTAAAGTCATATGTTCGGACCAAAGGGAGTTAAACGAAGCCTGGCATGTAAGAGTTGGGATTTGCATGGGGCACGAATGTCTCTCTTAACATGTATTGGCATTTGCTTTCTGTTGTTCATCCCTCAGCTGACTCTGCACAACAATCATGGAGGATGGCTCTGTCTGAATTGGGTTGTTTTGAAGCGACTGAAAAATAAGTAAGCGAGAGGCAGAGATGAGCGCTCGGCATAAGCCAATTTCTTTTTTTTTTCTTTTTTTTGGGTTGAGCTGGCAGTTTTCCCCTGCGTCTTTGGGCTTCCAATTCATTTGGAATAAGGGTTGAGTTCTGATGCCAGGAGCCTTCTTGCGCATCTACTTGGGGATTTTGTATGTCTTCTCCGCAGCTTACTTTATTCTAGTCATTGCGGCAATAGTCCTCAGCCAGTGGGCCATGCACTTTAGATCTTTCCAGAACACTGCATTTATGAAGCCTAAACCCTGGCAACTCGGTATTTGCCATTGTGTGATGACCATACCTCCCATCTTGGGAGCTCTGGGTGCTACTATTCCAATGTCCCTGGGCTGACCTGGGGAGTGGTAGCTCTGACCGGGAAATCGGGCTCTGACCTTGCACATCGCAACGGGCAGCATTGCTACTGACCCACTGGCCCAGATCAACTCAAGCCTAATTTCTTTAGCATTTGTTATTTTTTGCTTTTGAAAATAGAGCTCTGTGACTAATGAGACAATGACCTTGGGGTTCAGCGCTAGGGCCACTTCTTTCAGTATCTATTAGCGACATTGCAGGTATATTAGAGAGAATTCTGCTTGATTGGGAAAAAAATGAAAGGAGACTCAAAAAAACGGGAAGAAGGGTGTGGAAGCAGTTTATCAATGCAAAAAAAAAAAAAAAAGTACCGACTGCACTGGAGACAGGCGCTGAAGTGATGTCATTTCGATGCTGTCCTCCAGGCAGCTGGAGCTATTTTTAAAGATGCAGGTGCCAAGGCAGGAGCGAATGGACTCCATTCCTGCACTTTAAATTATTTTACCAGGACCAGCTATAAGGGGTAAGGGGGGTCAGGGAGGAAGGACCTGTCGCATGCTTTCAGGGAGTGGGAGGGGCCAAGGGAAGCCCAGCTGAGTAGGCTGGGGGTTGGATGGAAACAGGGAGGCCTCTGCTGGGTGGCCTGGGCTCTGTCTTGGACTTTACAGGACAGGAAGCCCCACTTTTTTTCTTTGTTTTGGGGCATTTTGGAACATTGATGGGGTTTTTTTTTTTCGTTTTGGGAAACAAACCAAAAATGAAAAAAAAAAAAAACCCCAACAGTTTTGGGCTACACATCTCTAATGCATAAGACACTCAAACTTATTTACTGGAGGAAAGACGGGGAAAGGGGCAAAGGATAGACACGTTTAGATTTAGCAGGCTTCAATAAAGTACAAGAAGATGCAGCATTCTGTAGAAAAGTAAATTCAAGGCTAAGGGGTCACAATATGCAGAAGAAGACACGAGTGAAAGGAAGAAATCCTTCTTTACTGAGAGAGTGGAAAATGCCTAAAATAACCTACTTGCAGAGGTGTTAGAAACCAGAGGTGTTAGTTTTGTGATGGAATTTAATTATGTTTGAAACATATATAAAAGGCAGTGGTAAGAAAAGTGTTCAGAGGTTAGATAAAAGACATGGTCGGGTCCTGGATATTGGTTTAACCATGGAAACGTGCATATTTATCTTGAATGGTAAAAGACCAATGAGGAAAAACCACCAAACTGACAGGTAAGGAGTGGAATTCTTCAGGCAGTCAAGCACGTATGACTATCAATTTGCCTATATCCTTAGCTACAGCAGTATAGATAGGAGCAATCGGGCACACCGAGAGAGCTAATTGGTCCTTATCTGCCATCATCTAGTGGGTTACTATTTTACTATACTATAATATATTAGGAATGTTTTTGGCGTCACTGAAACCTGACCCGAAACTTGAAAAAGCATGTATTGCTCTTTGGCCTTCAATGTATTCTTAAATGGTTATGAATCTTTCCCTTTGAAACAAATAATTAGCCTTATGGTTCATCAGTAATTGAAGGCCAACAGGTTTAAATGAAAGGAAAAAAAGAAAAGTGGTCTCCAAATCCTTTTAATTTGATTGTTGGTGTATTATTAAGGCTATTTTGGACTAGTATTCAGTTTTATTTATTTTGGCTAGACTGTCTCTCCTTTTCCAAGGCTTTCTAATGTATGTTTTCAGATTGGTAGAGGAGATCCGATGCAAGGTTACTATAGGACTTTATTCACAGGAACTTTTCTATCCTTGATACAGTGCTCAAATGTTGAAAACACTCTGGGGGGTAGGGAAATGCCTACAGTCAGGGCTTAATTTGTGGGGGAATGGCATTCCCGCATTTCTTTTCAGGCTTAAGGGGCAGAGCAGCAAGGGGTGTTCTGCTCCACCCCTCCCCTCCAGGCAGCCTGTAGGGAAGAGGAGAGGAGGGGGTGAACCTGGAGCACAGAGAGAAAGTGCTCTGCTCCCTAATCCAGCCCCTCCCCTCTTGTTCTGTCTACCCCCACCTCTCCTCCTGTATTGCAAGGAACAGAAGGGGAAGGGAGTGATATTAAAACAAACATTGCAGAGCAAGGAACAGACACACACAAAATAAAAGGTTTGAATTAGCACAAGTTTGAAAGTTATGAGCAGTATTGCAAATCGTCAAGGCTTCAACCCTGGTCTTGATGAATGGCACCACTGCTCACAACTTTCAAGCTTGTGCCAGTTCTACCCCCTTTTTGTATTCATTACCCAGGGCATTTTTTTTTTTTTTTTGGTAGAACAACCCAGAACGGCATTTTGCCGCCCTTTTTCTGGGACCCGAGAAGGTGGAGCAGAGCTGGCAGTGTGTATCAGTTCTGGCTCCCCTGAGGAAACAGAAGAGAGCCAGTCAGTTGCAAGGATTATTTATGCCCCCTCCCCCCAGCCCTTGGAGGAAGCAGAGAAAGACTCGGGCAGACACAACACTTTGGTTCGGGTATTTGTTTGTGTGTGAGAGAGACAGAATTCACACCTGGCCCCAGCCCCACACACCTCACCCCCCGTCCGCAGTTCCACTTCCTTTCTGTTTTCAAATTAAGCCCTGCCTGCCGTACCTAAATGCAATCTGCTCTTAAGTAGCAAAAGGTGGAGTATAAATAGAAAACCCAAAAGAATATTGCTACCATAAATGTTTTGTTTTATCAATCTATATTTTATATTCAAATATATTTTATTAATTTTTCAAGTAATTGTACAAAACATACTAAAGCAGTTATATATGGTGGTGAGGGGTCTCTGCATACCACCACATAGCTTACAAATTTAGAATTGTATCATGACTAACATCAACTCTCTAGCTAACCCCTACCTCCCTCTCCCTCCCAATTCCCTCCATCTTTTTACCACAAGGCAGTATCCTGGAGAAAAAAAATAGCATGTCTCTCATAATCAGAGCTTTAGACCCAGAGATCCACTACAAAAAATTGTTCAATACCGAGCTTTGAGTCTTATGTGGCAGGCTTTGTAGATACAAGTCCCATATCTTAAGAAACACTCGCGTCTTCCCTGTCACATCTATCGTTTCAATGCATTTTTCCACGAGACACGTCTAGTGCAGGGCATTCCTCCATTGTAACACGGTGCCTGTGGTGTCAACCGGTGCCTGTGGTGTCTTCAAAATAATCATTTTTGCCAACACCAAGGCCTTTCTTACCCAGAGTCTTGTGTAGGGATCGTGAAATGATACTCTCCCCAAATTGTCAAATAAGAAAAAAAGAAGTCTCTGGTGACAGTTTCACTTTTGTAACTTGATAAATGTAGTTCTGTATCACTTTCCAAAAAATGTGTAGGGTGGGGCACACCCAACACTGATGCTCCAACATTCCCTCCAATTGTTGACCTTTACTAAATATAGTGGATTGTGTTAATTTCATACTATATGCACGCTTTTGGGAGTATAAACATTGCATAAGGACCTTACACTGAGTTTCCCGTAGTGAGACGCTGGTAGTCAGAGAATGAATTCTAGTGAAGCATTTGATGTATTGAGATTGAGTCATATTTATACCCAATGTATCAATATATATTTATCAATTTATCAATGTCATCGGAACCAGTTGCTCTAGTGTAGGTAGATTGAAAAAGGTCAGTCTGAATGGAATGATGTCATCTTTCAGCCAAATTCAATTTATGAATTTGTCTACTTTGAGGCCCCCAAACTTGGACTTCATTTAGAACCTACTTTTCACTTTTTTTTCCAGTCAGACTGCGTCTGACTGAGATGTCTTCGTAGGCACTTGGGTGCTTTCTGCACATTTTTTGATAGACCCAATAGGCAGGAACTGGGACAGCAGCCAAGCATAGGATTTTACTTGGCATTAACAGAAAATGCTCATTGGTCCATCCATGTATTTCTTCAAGTATTCTTTCCTTTAATTTTCTGTAGACTTGGGTAATTGGTAGAACAAATACCTTACCAAGTTCATATCAACATTATGGCTGTTATCTCTGCCTTAAATGTACTGTCATCTGATGACCGGAATAAAAAGATTCTGGATCTACAAAAAATATATATCTTCAAACTCTGTTTTAAAACTGAACTATACAGCAACATGGGCAGCAAACACAGCATAACAAGACCAGGAGAATTTGTAATCATTAATGCCTAAGATTGTTTGCAGGGTTAAATACATGCATACACTGCTAATATGGACAGAGTAAAGGAAGTTAATTTTGAACAACTGCTCACAGATCGTTTTATATATTGTTTGAAGGGAAAAGTATTAACAGTTTAAAAAAAAGATTTCTTAACACCATTACCAATTCATTACTGGAGCAAACTCAGAAGTAATGAACAGGGCAGTATATTTTATGTGAAGTCACAGAAAGTTCAGTTTGTAATATTTAGGTTTGCATTGAAAACATTTAAAAAAAAATAGATTTCTGTATTTCATATAACTTTTATGCTACTCTTCCACCCACCTAACTATTCACCAAATTTCGTTATTATTCCATTTTCAGGTTTTCCTAGTATAATGATAATTTGAATTTTAAGCCTGTTTTTCCAAATAATGCTCAAGAAGCATACAGCATTATTAACAGTTCAGGTGTAATAATCCCCTGCACTAAAGAGCTTACAGTCTAAATGAGTACAAAACCCTGGCGTCCTTGGTATGCAGCCCAATACACTAACCACTAGACCATTCCTCCTTTGCATTAGTTCCTTTCTGAATGGAATGAAACCTTGGTCTCATTTTCCCACTGTCTGCACTATGTTTGAACTGATATAATCAAGGGTTTGCAACATCAGGAATGACTTGTCAGTTGTTTCAAACTATGCAGGGGATGTATTGCTCCCATTTTGGTTTCAGCACAAGTAGGAAATATGCTTTACTAATAGTAGGTCTGTGCAGTGAAGGTGGGATCATAGGCATCAATGACTTGCGATAATGCTCCCCTTCACAGTCCTTGATACTTTTGCTACCAGTCTGAACCAGGTGGCTGGCCTAAGACATGTCATGGAAGGTCTATTGAGACCTCCATTACATACAGAAAAATGATAATACACATTGAAGAAATATATCAGAGATGCAGTACATTTTTTTCATCTGTTTTTATTTACCTGTGTCCAAGGGCAGGCCATTACCATTAATGCTGTTCATAGAAAGAGGTTTCTGTCCATAGGGATCCTTCCCACAGTTATTGTAAGGCAATAGCAGATATTATTTGTTAAGATCCGCTGCTGTAGGTAGGAGTCTAATAAACATTTTCTGCCTTGATGTGTAGCACATTTGATTCAAAATTGAAATGATGAGCCTGGAGAATTTTATTTTTTTTTACCTCTAATTTTTTTACTTCTAAAACTGCACTGCACTGCAGAGATGCACAACTTACCCACAGGTTTTTTCATGACTTCATTGATTTCAAGTTGTAGATTTCACCAGTTTTTTTGGGTTGTTTTTTTTAACAGATGGTGGTAAATGACTTCAAAAAGCTCTCACTGCGAGCAGCATTTCTGTCTTCTTGAGATAGTTAAGCAGCAGTGAGAATATTAAATAAGAAGCCATCATTTGAAATGCATTACATGAGCACTCTCCACTGACGAAGCAATTACAGAAACTGAGCTGTGCAAAAAAATGAATAGATGTGCTGAGATGGTCAGAGAAGTAGACCATCACTGCAAAGTTGTGTTAATCCAAAATACAAACCATCTTACTGCTAAGTACCTTTCACTGATGTATAAGCTACTAATAGAAAAGAATAAAAAACATTTTTAGTGTCAAAGGGTTTCTGATGTGCTTCAAAATCATATCAGTATATTGCTACTTGATTCAATCCTTATCAGCTTATTTGTTTTTCTAAAAATAAAGCACACTTTCCATCTTGCATTTTGTTAAGTTTACTGACACACAAAGGGTTAAATTGGCACATATTTGAAAATTGTGAACAGTAGGTAATTGTTTGATGATCGATGCTACTTAGGTTAGTTCATCCCCATTTGGGAATCATTTCATAGTATCGTGCATCAGCTAGCTAGTGAATACGCACATGGGTCACACCGGTTTTTAAAGCAGATTTATGCATATACGTCCATTTTGAAAATTATCCCATCAAATCTACAATTTATCTGCTAAAATTTATGCAGAAACATTTATGACAAATTTACAGGCGTACATATTAAAATCCAACAGATTGTGATTTAAGTGTAAACCCCTTCTCAGTTCTGCCCCCAGGTAGGCCTCAGCTCAGTGTGGGTAAACTTACATGCAAACTGTTGCTCTGGGAGTGGACCCTTGGCCTGGTGCAGGATTGGTACGGCCCTCCGGTCAGACCCGGAGAGCGCCTGCCACCAGGAGGCGGAGCACAGGAGGAGACAGAGGCAAACTGGAGCTTCACCAATAGCAAACCGGGGTTACCTCAGGTTGAGCCCTTGGTTACCGAGGCTGTCTGGTCTTAGTGGGCCTCGCAGGGTCTCCTAGAGAGAAAGTTCAAGGGTGTGCCCACCACGAACAAGGGTGTGCGGTCAGTGTCCAGACAGGCAAGACCAGAGTTCGCAGGAGGCCAGAAGAGAGTGTGTGGCAAAGTTCAAGGCCAGAGTATCAGTCCAGAATGATCAGCCAAAGCAGGCTCGGTAACAGAAGTCAATCCGGCGTAGTCAGGTCAAGCCGAAGGTCAAGTTCCAGGTGGCAATCAAGCGTAGTCGGAGTTCCAGGCAGAGGTCAGGTCAGGCAGTGAGCAGGAGTAGTCAGAGAAGAGGCAAAGGTTAGTACCGTGAGATCAGTCTGAAGGGTACTACCAGGAGTGGAGAGACAAAGGAGCAGGAGATGCTGGAATGGGAGACGCTGGAACACAGGAGACACAGGAGCAAGACACTGGAACGCAGGAAGGCAAACTAGAGACACCGGAGTGTACGACCCAATTGCCAAGGCCCCGAGCTAGGGG